>NW_023602752.1:0-37428 GCF_014898055.3 Talpa occidentalis
AGCTACAAAGGGTTAGGCTGTTAGGTCTACCAAGGTATTATAAGATTTTTCACAACTTAGGTCATCTGTGGCATCCCATGCAAACTGTATATGATGTAATTCTATTGTGTAGTGATTATCTCAAAGATGGATACTCACAGTTATGACACTTATTAATTCCTATTGTTGTCTTCAAAATAGAAAAAATTGCCCTTACAGGTAATAATGTAGGATAAAGAAAGTTCATATAAAGTAGATGAAAGGGTTGGCAGCTTCAAGAAAACTGTATAATGGAGATAACAAGTTTTGAAAACAGTGACTTTTTTTTTTTAATTTCTCTATGAGACCCTCTCCTTGGTTGACTAGAACATCTGTCAGTGTCAAAGGATGAACAGAAATATGATGTCAGGAAACAAAAAGGAAGAAAGCAGCTTTGCCAACTAAATAGGATCTCTGACTCCCCAGAAGCACTGTAATCTTGAAAACGCCACGCACTACTAAAAGTAAGTTGTTGTGTTTTTTTTTTAATAAATTGTAAGTCTTCAATAACATTTCAAAATCCAGACCTTGGCAAAGTTAAAAGTGCATTTAATATATGCCATATTGTAGAGAAAAGTGAGACTATGACATAAGGAAAGTACCTGCTGAGTGGGAAGGAGGGAGTCTTTCCCTTCTGGCCTGGTGGAGTGTAGGAAGGAGAAGGGGCTAGAGTAAGGGCAGCAGACAGTCAAACTTAACCTGCTCAGGCTGGCGTCTCAGAGGTGGAGGCGGGAAGGGTTTGGTAAAGCATCCAAGTAGGGGTGGTATTGGAAAATCTGAAGAGATTTGGATTGGAAGTTGCTTTCCCTCTGAGCAAGGAGGAAAGGCCTTGCCTTTGGCTGGCCTGATGGCTGGAACTGCATTGGCATCTTAGCAATAAGGCTACCTGATGGAGAAAACGGATGCCTGGTTGCCTTGCACGGTGGATCACTGTATCAGACCTGCATTACTTTCTTCTGGACTTTCACTGAAAGAGAAATAAGCTTCTATCTAAAGTATTTATTAATTGTGTCCTTCATAAGATGACTCATTTCTAATTAATCATCCACCTTATTGCAAGTCCTCATCCCTCTCCTAATAAGAGTTACCAATATTTCTTGCCTGGACTTTTGAAAGAGTATATTAATTGATATGATATGGAGATATTGACTCATATCCATCCCAGCATCCTTCCAATGAGCTCCACAATAGTCAAAGTGATTAATTCAAAATGCAACTAGCTGTCATGCCCTATATTAGTTTGCCCAGGTTGCTCTAGTGGAATACCACAGACTGAGGGCTAAAACAAAACAGATTTATATTCTCACAATTCTAGAGGCTGGAAATCCAAGGTGCCAGCAGACTTTTTAGTGGGCCTTTCTCCATGAGTTGCAGATGGACACTTCAGAGTGTCCTCCCATAATCTTTTCTCTGTACCCATACACAGAAAGAGAGCTATCTCTGGTCTCTTTCTAACAAGAATACCAGTCCTGTTGGATTAGGGTTCTACATTTAAGAACCCATTTAACCATAATTACCTCTTTAAAAGCCCTATTTCCAAATATAGTCACATTGTGGGTAAGATCTTCAACATATGAATTCCAGGTTGGAGAGAGGGAACACAATTTGGTACATAATATTCTTCTTCAATAACAACAGTGACTTCTCTTAGGGGAAAATCGAGTAGTTAAAATGGCAAGATTCCAGTGTGGTCTGGACCCTAGTTGTCTCCCCATTTTTATTTCACATTTTCATTCTCCACAACTTAACCATCCCAACCTTTCATTTTCACAGGTATCCTACGATTTCTTAACCTGATTTCTCAGCCTTTGCCCAAGCTGTGGCTGCTGTATTAAATGTCCTTCCTACCCTCCTGTCTCTTTGCCTGGTATTCCTCTATCTATCTGCTTTCAACTTGATCATCTGTTTTGAAGAAAGCCTTCCCTGATCTATGTTATTTCTCCATTCCTGTATTGTATGTTCTCATAGCTCCATGTACCTCTTTTTAATGTACTTACTGTAATTTTGCTTTTTTGTTTTGTTTAAAATCTTTGGTTAATGTTTGTCTTTCCCATTAGATAATAAACTTCATGAGAACAGTTATGTGCCATTTTTTTTATTGTGTTCTTAATGCTTTCTACAGTGTCTGGCATATTCAGAATGAATAAGTATGAAATATGTGGAGCCAGGTCATGTAGAGATGCATAGGCCAGATAAGGAACTTGGGATTTTATCTTCAAAGATATTTAGTATGAGAATCAAGAATTTTCAGCAGTGGAGTGAGATAGATATGTGTTTAAAAAAATAAGATGTGTTAAAAATCATTTTTCCAACACTGTACAAAATGTATTAGAGAGAATCTATTTTAGAAGTAAAGTGACAAGGTTTGATGATTGTAGCAGATATCCAAATGGCAATAAGAGTTTGAATTGAATTCATGCTAATTCCTGTTCTTTTTGAGAATTTTGCAGTGTAAACTAGGTTAGTCTCAGTTTTCTCCACTGCTGGTTTAGGATTTGGCTTTCAAGATCTGGTTGGTGAATTATCCTTCTTCATCTGTTTTCCATCTTTCATTATATTGCTTCTGCTATTTTATTTCCTGTTCTTGTTTTTGCTTATTTAAAAAACCTTTTACTATAGTCTTAGTGGAGTTTGGGGAAGAAGCAAAATTATAGGCATATGTTTAACATACTAATTTAACCTGAAGTTCCCGACATTTTTGTTTTCATTATGAAAATATTTATTGTTTAGTGCAATAAAATTACTTTTCATATTGGCCAAGATTTTTGTCATTACAATAAGAAATGGTGGGAAAAACAAGGATGAAGGGGTAGGAGCATAAACTGGCACAGTTCTGGAAAGCAGTGTTTCTCCAATTAGCATTGCCAATGGAATGTTGCTCTGAATGAATAAGAGACATGTGGGTTCAAAATTATGTACATAATTTTGGAACCATAAGTTCCACCTATACGAATTTATTTTAAGAAATTATATAATTTTAAGAATGTTCATTGTGTTGTTCTTATAATAAAAATTTTTCCAACTGAGTGCTAATTAAACAGCTGTAAATCAAATATGTAGTCATTAAAAATTATGTTGTTGAAATAAGCTTCTCACACAGCACAGTTCCAAAACAGACAGAATATATGGTCATTCGCCAAGGAATACGTGAAGCCATAGAACAAATTTAGCCTGTTTTTCTCCAATACTAATTTTAATGGTGACGTGGTAGTCTTGAACCACATCATGGCTAGCCATCCTTTGTCCCTTTCTTCCTTGAAACAAAACCCTGATTTGTAGCAGAGTATGTTGCCGCTCAGAATAAGACTACATTTTCCTCTCTCTTTGGTAGCTAGATGTGGCCATGGGACTAAACGCAAACAAACAAAATACCTGTGAAAATGTTGTGAGAGACTCCCAGCTAGGCTACCTTGACAGAGCTGACTGCTGGGAATGAGGAGAGGGGGGTGAGCACTTTCTGCTTCTTTCTTGTACTTAGAAGCTCTGCTTTTACCTCAATTAATCCATTTAAGGAAGTCAGTTACATTTTTAAAATTATTAAAGTTAAAATTAACACCAAAATGTGAAAATATCTAGTTTTAATTTGCAGGGTGTGGTGGAAGAAGAAAAACAAGGGACAGAGGACAATTCACTTTTTTTCCTGAGAATATTCCCTTCCCAATGTTAATTTTCCTCTATCATTAAATTCCAGTTGAAAGAGCTGACAAGCACCTTATAGACTGCTGCGGGACTCCTGGTGTTTTGCACAGTGCCAATTTGCAAGTCTTCCAGATAAAACAAGAGCAGATGCGGTTATTTCACTTTGCAGAACCCAAGATGCCCACTTCCCTCTTCCTCTCCCTCCTTATCCTCCCAAATTTGCCTAGGATCCAATATGCAGAGTTTCAGGATTTAGAATCTGGGACGTGGATTTCGGACTGTACCTCCTCTCTCTGGCATCAGATAACGTTGCTTTAGCGCTGAACGGACTGGCCCCAATTTCGATTTAGAATTTGCCGCAGAAAAGCCAGACCCGCTAGGACAGACAGGAGGAGGAGACGCCTGTGGCACCAATCCCGCGGGGCGGGGGGCGGTGCTAGCGGAAGCCCCGCCCCTCCACGATGTCTCTATCTTGGGTTGCGCGCGGGAGGGGCGGGGCGAGCGCTGCAGGGAACGTGGTGATTGGCCCGCTGCCTCCCGCAGCCAGCGAGGCTGCCCGGACGTCTAGCCTACGAGAACCTCCAGCGAGTGCGGGCCTGCGAAGTTTGTCTGCTGCGGGGCACCGTAGTAGCCGTCCCCGGACCGGGCGGGCTGGGCTAGGCTGGCTTGGCTTAGGTTGAGCTGGGCTGCTGAGCCCAGCTCAGCCTGGGAGACCCTGATGGCTGCGGTGTTTCTAGTAACGCTCTATGAGTATTCGCCGCTTTTCTACATCGCAGTGGTCTTTACCTGCTTCGTCGTGACCACTGGCCTGGTCTTGGGATGGTAAGTGCCCCAGGGCCAGAGGCAAGCATCCAAGGGGCAGACAGCTGGGGAGTGGGGTCGTGGCAAGCAGCAGGGGACAGTGGAGCTAGGGGACTGCAAGACGGGGATACCTGGAGGTGCCGCGGAGTCCGTGCCCCCGGCCACGGCTGACTCCGGGAGGAAAACAAGGTGTACACCGCACACTGCATCACTGTCCTGTCCCCGTCGCAGAGGACATCTGGTGATGGTGCCGGGTTGAAAGCTATTTTGCCCAGCTTTGTTTCTAGGTAATAAAGCAGTCAGGAAGACCCTGGTCTTGGTGTTGGGATAGAATGCTTGTCCAACAGGCGTCTGTGTCTGATTGGGGTCTACTGTGTGCCCAGCGTGAATCCGTCACTGTGGGCAGCGCTCAGATGTAGGCAGTAAACAAGGTTAATTGTTTTTCTCATCTAAACTGAGAACTCGGCCACTTATCTTTCAGCATAATTTATAAATGAACACTATTGTCGTTGAGGATTTAATGGTTTCTGCACACATTCCACACCTTTTTGAAGTAATGTTTAGTTGGAAAAACTATAAAGTCCTAATTTTAGAGCTGAAAGAGACCTTAGAGATAAGTGGCACTGAGGGAGAGAGGAAGTTTACCTGTTGGAGACAAGGAGAATGGAGTGTTAGATAATCCCTGAGCAATTCTTCTACCCTGAGATTCTAAAATTTCTCTCTTGAGGAGATGCAATTGTATCATGTTTAGAGAAGCCTTTTAAATATAACCTCATGAAACCATCTTATCATTCTGTCAGATGGGGACAGAGACATGAGCTGGATTTTGAGAATGAGTATTTTGAAAACTGAGTCGAGTTAAATGGGTCTTGTAGAGAAAAGAAGGCCTTTCAGGTAACATAACATTCACAGAGCTGCAGAGGAGATGTGTTAGTGAGTTGAGCAAGCTGTGCAAAGGGAGGTTAAAAATATCCTTTGGATGGCTCATATATGTCATTACTTTAAAGAAAGGACACAAGCCCTTGTTAGTTTCTGCAACTGTATGGCAACTTTAGGAACTAAACAGTTGTAAACTTTTCACACTGTTCTCCACCTGGCCAGCAATATCTGGCCACATAAAATTGGAACATAAAATTCCTTGTTGTGGTGGAGGAAGATTAAGAACAATCTTAGAATTAGTTGTTCTTGGCCCATCAGATTTTATCAATGTTGTTCATTTCAAGGTACTTTGTAATTGGAATTAGGAAAATATTGCTCAAGTAAGTAAAATAATCTTAACACAAGATTTTTTAATGACTGTAATATTAGTGTTCCCCTAATAAAATGAATTTTCCTTCACTAAGGAAAATAGGTAACTATTTGATAATGGATTATATCCTTACATTTTTATTTTAAATAAGCCAACTAGTTAGATATCTTAGATATCTATCTTTAGTAATGGGAAGAGGAAAATGAGTGAACACCCAATTAATAAGGTGGGTGGCATCTGTGGGTAAAGGGCAGTCAGGAAATTTGTTTGTAGTGATTAAGAGACAGACTTTAGAGTCAAGCAGACCCAGATTCCAGTCTTGGCACTACCAAATTTAAGACTTGGTGTGAAATCTTAATGATTGCCTGACCACCCTAATTAGGTATGACTTTTACAAAGATGGAATCCCAGGTAACTGTAGAACTTCTAGAAGTCTTGGCTAAGCATGGCTGAAATTCCAAGACCTTGTAAGTGCCAGTCATTTCCATTTTGATTTGGGCCTAAAAGTCACCTTAAGCCTAACCCAATCATTCCATGTGGGTTAGCTTTGCTCACATAGATAAACTTTTTACTAGTGTTCATTTGCTAACTTAAGACCACAGATTCATCAACTAGAAATAATGAAAACACAATCTAGATCTCATAAAAACAACTTCTAATAGAATCCCAAGCTCAAAGTAAACCCATTAACCCACTTGTCATCTTTTTTTTAACCTCCTAAAACATAATCCCTATTGGTCATCTGTCCTCTCTGTCATGGCTTTTATCTCTGTACTACTCTGAGTTTCTTTCTGCTGCTCTCCTTGTCCACCTGTGTTGTGTGGCCAGGGAGAGTCAGAGTGCTTGATAATGAAATCTCAATAGCAATAACAAAGAATCATGGAACTGTTCATGAATTTTTATTTAAGTATGTGGTGGTTGCTGAACTCTAGTAACTCACAACTCAAATTTACTGTCGTTGCTATTTGCCAAGCACTGTGCAAAAAAGGAGACCAAAATGCCATGTACATCTTTTTTTGTAATGGTTGCAAATAACCCAGCACCCTGACTTGGTAGCTCCTCTTTGCTTATTCCTGACTACAGGTTATTAAACTATCCTCTCAGCTTCTTGTCTACTCTGCTTTGTGAATCTGGGGCAGGATCTCTTAACCACATTTCTTTTCTAGCTGGCTGCCTATGAGGCTTGCCACCTGGGGAGGGAAATTGAAGGCTGGAAAAGGATGAAAGGACTTACTGCTTCCTGTTTTGTTCTTTTTCTTGTCTGGCTCACAACAGCAGTAGCCCATCACTTTGGCAGTTGGGTCCCATTTTTTTTGCAAGTTACAGTTTTCTACCCTCTTAGAACCAACCTCATTTGTACCTTTTCAAAGATATCACCCTTTCCTCACATTTGAGTTCAAGCTCCACGGCCAGCTCCAGATTTCTAACCTGTAGTATTTCTCTGTCCTCTGTTCCTGTTCTAGAAGTGATAGCTGCTTCCTACTCTTACTGCTTCTTTGATACTCAGTATCAGCTTTTTGCATTTTTCAGTTCTTCAATATCTGTTAAGTTATTTTTATATATTTAAATTCTCCATTGAAGTAACTGGTGTGGCTTTAGTCTCTTTACTGGATTAATATGGGTATTGATAAAAAATTATTACTAAGAATAGGATGAAGAAGATGAAGCCCCAAAAAAGGTATTTGGAAATTGGTTTGGTCTTTATAGGTCCTTGACAATGAAAAATAAGATTCTAGTAATCTATAGCATGCACTGGTATCATAATTAATCAGATTACTACTTTTAATTGATTGTGATAATATGCTATCTGAATTAAGTGCCTTGGGGCAGCAAGTGGCTAAAACACTTGACAACTATGACAGTAAGACAGTGGGAAGGACTGAGGAAGAAGTGGGATGGTTGCTTCTGAGTTCACTGGAGTACTTACCGAAAGAGAATGACAAATCAGATCTTAAAACTCTCAGATCAAGTCAAGAGAATCAGAGTTCCTATGGTTCTAAAGCACTTTATTTCTTACAGCCATAGAGCTAAAAATTGAACACTGGTAATAGAAACCATACCCTTGTCAATATCTCATTTGGAACACTGGTTGGTACGAAGCCCTGAGTCTTAAAATGGGACTATCTAAGTAGACTTGAACAAAACTTCAGAATCTTGAAAACCCAGCTGCTCCCTTGTTGATGGAAGCAGCCTGCTTTCTGTGTCTGGGAAACTAGTCTTCCCTTGTTTGAAGATCCTGTTATAACCTCGTCTTGGGCAATTGCTTTGCATAGGGCGACTAGACTCAAGACTTATCTCTATTACTGTTTGTCCTGAACCCATATTCTCATTATGCTCCTAGAGCAGGGACAAAATCTAACTGTTTGGAAATAGCCTTTGCTAGTTTCTCTCAGTGGGAACTTCAGGGGTATGTGTGAGAATAGGTGGTAAGTATGTTAGGCTATGGAAGGTAGAATGTAATACTAGATCAGATCGAATTTGTTGATTGGGTATAGTTTCCAGAAATTCTGATATTAACGAGTTAATTCATTCTTGGTTGACTGAAACTAGGACTCAGAGGTGACCTATATTTAATAAGGTTGAGGTGCCAGAACTTTACTGGCATTATGAGGAAAGAATCTGAAGGTTTAGGGAGACAGGAATATTAGACCGGATTTATTATGTGCAACATGTACACCCATTCCCTGCTGTATCTTTCAAGAGAAGATAGAAGACACACCTTTCACTGAAAAATGTATTACAGAGAAAAACCTGGTTTCCTTGAATATCTCTGGCATCTGTCCTCTCTAGGCTGTTTATGATGGTGGAACTTCATTAGGGTGGATTTCATCAGTTGAGGTCCACTGGCGCCACATAACCATAGGAGTTAAGGTGGATGTAGGGTGATAAGGATGTGTTAGCCTGCAGGGCTCTTTGACAGTGGCTAATGGGTTAGAAATAAAAAAAATAGTTGGTCTACCAAATGTTACATGAACTACATAGAAGGAAAAATTCTAGGTCTCAATCCTGAAACCTGAACTGAGCCACAATAATGGAGAGTTATGTACTTTTACCCAGTTTCCAGAACTATACCAATCCTTAGTTTTGGAACCTTGGATTGAAGGGGAGGTCAGGTTCCCTTGAGGACGGACTCCGAATCCTGTAGCATTATGCCATGGACATACTAAATCACCATCCTGATCTTCATCTCTGTACTACAAACACACTGTTAGAGACTCGGCTTTGTGATTCAGGGGTTGAGACTTTGCAGACCCTATTTCTCTTGTATTAGTTTGCTCCCTTTTTTGGCTCTATCAATAGAGTGCTCGAAAGAAACTGAAATGCTTAAGGAGGAAAATGGATTTCCTCTTAGTGGTTTGCTTCCTTTTGCTGGTCTGCATTCCCACAGCACTGGCTTACCCTGGCAGGGACCATTGGCAGAGTAAAGCAGTTAGTTTTTGGTTTATAATTTTTCCTTATGCCTAGAAAAGTCTTATCATACTCCTTCAGAGATATCAGCTCAGCCTGCCAACACTCCTACCACAAAGGTCGGCGTCCCAGCTCTGGGGGAGCCCTTCTCCAAGTGTAATAACCCACTTTTCCTTTTGTTTCCCCAGCCCTAGGAGTGATAACTACTTTCTGCTAGGATATCTCAGTTTCCCCCTCTTGCCTTTTCAATTTTCCTGTCATGGTTTACAATTCTTAATATTAAATTCTTTCTGTTTAAATAATTCATGTGATTTCTGTCTCCTGCTGACCCTGCCTGACACAATGACATTGACTATTCCTCATTTCACTTGTTGAGTGCAATAGGTTGTGTCTGTGATGGGGTACAGATCCCTTTTAAGAAAAAGAATATTACTTTAGTTTGTACTTGCATTGGGTACAAAATCTATGACACATGGATTGGCAAGAATTTACTTGGAACAATCCAGAAGAAGAAAGGACTGTTAGAAATGGCATCTCAGACCTTAGTAGGACCTTAAGATCACTTAGTCTAACTCTTTTTACAATGAAGGCACAGAATTCTAGAAGATTGATTCACTTTCTCAAAGTCAAAAAAACATAGCAATTCCCTCAGACATAACCCTCCTCTTCTACCAATCATTTCCCCATGAATGGTTTTTTTATATGCTGACCTCATCTCAGTATCTGCTTAACCAAGTGAGAGCAGCCTGGGGAGACTACATAGGAGAGAAGCCCTCCCCCCTACCCCCACCTTAACAATTGCCTGTGTGTTTTCTAATTGACGTTATGGCTCAAGGCTGAAGGGGTGATAAAAGCCGTAAGCTTCTGAGGTCAAAATTTTAGCCTCAAAGTAACCTTTGTTCATGAGAGACTCCAGGAGACGCTAGACACAAGGAAAGGAGGTCAGATCCTATTTATCAGCTACTGATAAGCTTCAGAAGGGTGTGCAGAGCAAGAGACTATGGGCATATGAAAAACTGAAGTTAGAATTAGCTGTCTGCAAGTTACTGCTGTGCTGAAGTTTAAGCAGTATGGATTTAGAAATGGAAAACAATTTAGAAATGGAGAAAGGGGGCTATATAGAAGAGAAGGAATTTTAAGAAACATTTATTTCATTTGTATTTCATACTAACAGTGTCCAAAAAGACTGAGTGAACAAAGATGGGACTTGATTGAAATGAAAATTGATCACTTTTCAATTTTACTCTTCCTTCTACTATCACCTCAGTATAATCTAATACATAAAACATCAATGTTTTTATTCAAGTTTTTGATTAAAAATGTGGAAAAAGCCAGATGTAAGGATGGAGACCAGAAATGTATTACTGGGTCTGCTTACCAGTATTTTACAGAGCCATTTGTCAGCACCAGTTAGGGATTGCTATCCATCCAGTGTCCAGTTTTTACCCTACTCCAAATCATTTCTGCATATTATTTATTCTGCTTTTGAGTAGTACATTAAAGTTAGAACTATTGGTCTACATCAAATAAGTTGAAACTGTGAGGGTTGTGGATTTTTATGCAAAAATGAGCAAGTTCATGCTGGGTAAATGTAAAAAGGTGTCAAATTATACTAGGCTGAAAGCTCAAGGTGAGTCATCAGTGTGTCAGCTGCCAAAAAGTACAACTTACGTGATCTAGATTACATTACACATAAGACAAGGGGTGTGGCCAGCCTATGATGTCACTCTATTACAGTGAATTCTCCCCTCTCCTTTTTTCTCTCCAAATCATGAGGATGGCAGGGGAATAGGACTGGCAACATCCACGCTGGACCCAGAGCCTTGACTAAGTAAGCACTGGCTGCTTTAGAACTGCTTGGCTGACTCCTTTAAGAGGTCAAGAATACAAAAATTTCTAAGATGGTAATTAAGACTGTAGCAGTGTTCGGACATAAATTAGATAAGGCAGTAATGAGAAAAGCTAGAGCAAAAGTATTAACCTTAAAGGAAAAAGTTAATAACTTTGTGTTAAAATTAAGAACTATGTTCACTAAAAGATATGAAAAGAGTATGAAAAACACAAGCTGTAGAAAGACTGAAGATATATTTAAACAAAAGTCACATTAATATTTCTATAAAGAAGTAAAAATTGCAGATTAGTAGAAAAACTGGAAAAGTACTTGAAAGGGGCTTTCATAAAAGAGCCTATTCAAGTAGCAACAGACATAAGAAAAAGAGCTCAACCTCATTAATATCAGGAAAATAGAAATTAAAACTACAACAATGCAGTGTCACCTACTAGGATGGCAGCATTGTTTTTGGCAAAGCTCTGGATTGAGGGGGACACGCCATCATTGCTGGTAAGCAGTGCTCTAGTGGTTTACTTTGGACTGTAAATTGATACGATGACATGGAATTGTTAGTATTATCCACTGAAATCAAAGAACTTCAGGCCTTACAGCTAAGAAATTCCATTTTCTGGCATGTACCCAGTAGAAATGCATGCACATGTACATGCACTTGAGAGCTTTGTATGAAAACATTCATGTACATGCTATTTACAATGACCAAAGTGAGGACAACTTAAGTGGCCATTAAGAATAGAATGAGGGGGGCCTCCCTAGTGGCCAAGGGGTTAAGCACCGCACTATGAAGCAATCCGCAGCCTCTGCAGCATGAGTTCTATCCCCAGCCGGCCAGGGAGCAACCCACATGGTGCAACAGACCTCTCCTGACTCGCCCGCTGCTCCCTTCAGCAGTGTATTTCAGTCAGTCTGCCTGTTCTGTTCCCCACTCTGTCTCTGGTGAATCATTCTCACCCCCTGCATCTCTGGCCTGTATCCCAGCTCTTGTATGCATACATAAATAAATCTTTTTAAAAAAAAAAAGAATAGCATCAGTAGGGGCCTCCCTGGTGGCGCAGGGGATTAAGATGCAACCTATGAAGCTGTCCACAGTCACTGCAGTATAAGTTCGATACCTGGCCAGGGAGCTATGCACATGGTGCAGCAGACCTCTCCTGTCTCTCCCGCTGCTCCCCTCAGCAGTGTATTTCAGTCATTCTGCCTGTTTTGCTCCCCACTCTGTCTCTGGTGAATCCTCTCACCCTCTGCACCTCTGGCCTGTACCCCAGTTCTTATGTGCATAAATAAATAAATCTTTAAAAAAATAGAATGAGTAAACAAGTTATGGCAGTTTTATACAACAGAATACTATATAGCCACAAAAAAATTACCTAACTATTGTACATGGAAAACTTCAAAGATAATGTTGTATAGTAGCAAATAAAACTACCTTACAACATATCCCTGCTTCTGTCAGATTTGGTCTTATTGGGTGCTGGGTGTTTTTGCATTCAGGAAAATATTCTTGACTTTGTTTTGGAATACAGTTAACTTACTTAGAAACACTTTGATCTACAAGAGGCTTTGTTTTCCAGTTTTTTGGGGGGCAGCACCCAAGCAGCCTTATCTAACCTTTGTATAAAACTAAATTCATCTAGAGTAAAATTTTATCCCATTTGTTAATTTTTTGGCTTTCTCTTGGCCTTAGATTTTTTCATGTGTTTTGAGATTTTTATTTGCAACCTAAATTTTAATAGGAGGTTCCCCCCACTTTATATTATATCGTTACATTTTTATATGAAATTTAAAAGTGAACATTTATTTTGTAAACATATATGGTATTTGAAAGTTGTCCCATAAATCAAAACAGTTAATATATTAAATATATTTGTTTTCCACATCATTTTAAAAATTCAATAATTCAATCATGTTTTTGCTTTGTATAAGATATAATTTATCTATAATCAATTGGCTTCTGCAATATTCAATTATATCAACACTAGAATTGTTTTCAAGAGTATGTTGATTGAATCAACTGAACAATATATTGCAGTTCTGTGGGATATCTGATCTTGTCAGTCCAAATTAATTTTGCAATATAATGTAAACTGGGAAATAATCTTTTTCTGATACTTATGTTAAAAGGACTAATTAATGAAGCACAATATTCTTTACCTATTACATTTTTAGCATCTGTTAAGATTATGCTTTATTTTTATCTTTCTTCAGGTTTGGTTGGGATGTTCCAGTAATTCTGAGAAATTCAGAAGAGACCCAGTTCAACACAAGAGTTTTCAAAAAGCAAATGAGACAAGTCAAGAATCCTTTCGGCTTAGAGATCACTAATCCATCTTCAGCTTCACTTACAAGTTGGTGGCTATTTTCCAAAATTTTCTCTTTGTATACACATTAGAGAAATACTAAGTTGTTTGTTAAGGGTAAAATACAGTAGTACAGGCAAGAGAGTACAGATTCAGGAAGATGCAGTTTCCTTGCCTGTGTCCCTCACAGACAGATCCTTTTTCTGAGATCAGGAATGCAAGAGGAAGAGCAGGTTGGAGAAGAAAGGTAGTGAATTTAGTTTTGAACTTAGGGACCTTGAAATGCTTCTGTGTGTTGAGTACAGATGTAGATTAGGTGGTTCTAGGTGTAGTATAGATATAATCTGCAGAGATTTCTGGGCTGAGAACCTATCACCTTTTATACATGCTCACATTTCTGTTCTCTTAAAAATAAACAACCCAAAACTTTCTCAGCTTTTTATCTTATTCTAGCTAATGTTCTATTCTCCTATCTTGCTTCACTTTTGCTCCCCAGAGCAGCGCAGTCTAACTTTTGCCTGTGTTCCTTTATTGAAATGGCTTTTCACTAATTACCACTTCTGCTTCCTATTTCTAACCCCAAGCAGGTTTAAATTCCAGTGGACACTTCTCAGCCTGAATTAGTGCTAGCTCTTCAGTACTTAATGGACTTGACCAGTCTTCTTTCTTAACACCCAGCTCCCTTAGTACCTGTGACCATTCTTGTTTACTTGTCTTTCTGTCTCTGACTTCCAGAATCGCTTGTCAAGTATCAGTATACTTAGTCCATAGGGATTGTTAATCTTAACTAAATATTGATTTACTAGGAAAAAGTAAACAATTTCTTATGCTTCTTTAGCTGTAAATCTTACACTATTACCTTGTGAATTGAAAAGAGCAAAGGGTCTTTTGTTTTTTTTAAAACCAGTGGTGTATAAGAGGGTTCATTCTGACGTTTTTCACTTTGGAGGACCAAATTTCAAGATATGACAGAGAAAACTACCTTGTTTAGAGGACTTGCCTGATTAAAATATATAGAATAATGGTGATTCTAAGACCTCTGACCTGTGTGACCATGCATTTGGACCTACTATTTGTCATATCTTGCTGAGCAGAACTGCCAATAAAAAAATCTACCAGTTCAAAGCTGTGCTTCCTGCTATACAGCTTGGAAATGCTGAAAAAGTAAGAACTGATACACTGTGAGCAAACAAACAGGAAACATGTTAAGCACTGAGTGTGAGGGATACCTCATTCTGCCTGTCAGGTAGAAATAGTCTCAAATAGAGCCTGCCTGTAAATGTTAGAAGCAAAGAATAAGACACCCAGTAAGTAGAAGACCTCTCAGCAATACCCAATACACTAAGTGGTCACCATAGTAGCATTAAAAATGCACATTATTCATTATCTTTCTCCTATTGGGAAATAAGAATAATTTTGGTGGGAATTGTATTTGGCAAAATAAAATTTAATTTGTTCATTCATAGTGTCATTAAAGATAGCTAATTCAGTCATTGAAATAATATTCTGAGCAACAACTGTGACATTTGAAAAGGTTATTTCATTTGTAGTTTAAAACACAAGATGCTTGCCACATAGGGGAGATAAGATGAACAATCTGGAGACCTGATTTCCTCAAAAATATACCAGAGAATTAATCTTAGTCACTGATTTCTTTTTACTGGGGGTGGGTTGTTGGGATTTTTGTTGTTGTCATGTAATGATACTCTATTTGGATTTATGATGTTTCCATCATAAATATAGAGGCTTTAGTGAAATTAAAAGATGATACTCAGTGTATTAGTTGAATTAATTTGGTTGAGGAATTCCACTGTCCTTGCTATATAACCAAGATGAAAACGCATACTTTGTACAAAAATGGAAAATGATGTAAAAAATAAAAAAAAAATTGACAAATCAAGGGGGAAAAAGGAAATTCTGCTGTCCTTTATGAATAGCTTCCTTGGTTTGTGACTTACTCACCCTGTGAGAAATAACATAAAGCAAAAGGTTTGGGCAAAGTAACACAGATAGCATTTTTGGAGGACTGTATGAATCGCTACAGCATGCAACCTAAAATTTTCATCTTCAACTTCAGTTTCGTTATCCTCATACAAGTTCTCCTTGTACACTATCTCTTTCCTCATTGGAATTCTTCAGGAAGGTTTGTGACTTTTCTGTCCCATTGTTTTTCCTTTCTTAATGGTTTGACTCATTTGAGTATGGTTTTTAATGTAAAAAATGTTTTTGCAAGAGTGTCTCTTATATTGTGGGTAACGGCAGATTGAGAGCTATCACCCATTACTGCTGTGCTTAATTTGGATTCTGAATTTCCCAGTGTATGGCTATATTCTAATTCTGTTAGTGCTGTTTATCAAAGATGACACTGTGCGTGCCCTGAATTTTGGAAGACTAAGAAAATATAAGAATGGCAACTCTATTTGCAAAGAAGTGAGAAATACTGAAGAGAGAACAAATATAGCTATTTGAGCAGTGTAAATCAGTACTTTCTTTTCTCAGTCTCTAGAGTAGACAAGTTTATGAAAGATTGTGGTGAATAGATTTTTACATATTCTGTGTTATCCACTTAGACTGGTTTATTCAAATTGTATTATCTTTTAATACACTGAAAGCAAACAAATAAATGAGGACATGGCTCATGTCCTCCATATTTTAGAATCTTCACTCTTTCCTCAGGATATATTACATATTACACGGGACATTAACTGTGGGACAAAAGTGTATATGAATGTCAATTTATATGCTACTATTAGTAAAGCTCAAATTTCTCTTTAATATTTTTCCTATCCCAGTGATCATCTTGTAGCCCCCGGGTTGCATGTGTCCCCTCCTGGAGGTAGCGCTGCCGTTTCTAATGACTGCAAGGTTGTGTGTACCCACTCTTAAGAGACACCTCTACTGTTTGTTGTAGTTAGAATTACATACACTATTAGAGTGGTCCGTTATCAATAGTGAACTGTATTTCAGTATTTAAAATTTATGTGGGAAAAGTTTTAAAGTCATTGGAAAAAAATTGCTAATTTCCAAGCTTAAATATATAAATAATAAGAAAGTTTATTGATAGCACTTCAAATTGTGTAGACATTGAGGTTTTTATGTGTCTTATTTTAAGAGACCAGATCCTTCACTTATAGGCACATATCCTTTAATGAGTTCCTTTAACTGCCATCAGCCTGGCCAGCGTCCAAAAGGAAGCTTTTGTTATTCACTATGTATAATTGTATTAGGTAATTTTCTTGTCTTTGTCTCATTTGTTTTCTACAGCTGGCATAACTTTGACAACAGATTGCCTTGAAGATAGCCTCCTAACATGCTACTGGGGATGCAGTGTTCAAAAATTATATGAAGCTCTACAGAAGCACTTTTATTGCTTCCGAATAAGCACTCCACAAGCATTGGAAGATGCGCTATATAGCGAATATCTCTATCAAGAACAGTATTTGTATCCTTTTATCTGATATATCCATTAGCACTTAAAAAATTTAGACATTTTATCTGCTATATCCATTAGCACGTGAATAAAATAAAGTGTTGCTAAGTTATTTGTCATCTTTGGTATATGCCTACATATCTGGTTATAGTGGCAATTTACCTTTACATTTTCAAAAAGTATTAAAAAAGACAGCAAAGAAGAAATATATTGCCAGTTACCAAGAGATACTAAAATTGAAGACTTTGGTACAGTGCCCAGATCACGCTATCCATTGGTAGCTCTGTTGACCTTAGCAGATGAGGATGACCGAGAAATTTATGATATTGTAAGTAATTTTAAATTCCAGAAGCACTACCTTTTTTTATTTGTTTTTTTTTTTTTTTTTTTATAGAGGCATGTTTTTATTTATTTATTTATTTATTTATTTATTTATTTAATTTGTTTGTTTTGTTTATACATGCACTGGGTACAGTCAGAAGCACGGGAGGGTGAGAGAATTCACCAGAGCCAGAGTGGGGAGCAGAGCAGGCAGAAGGACTGAAGTACACTGCTGAGGGGAGCAGCGGGTGGCAGGAGAGGTCTGCGCACCATGTGGGATCCTCCTCCGGTGGCCGGGGAGCAGCCGGGGATCGAACCGGTGCCGCCGAGGCCGCGGGCAGCTTCGCAACCCAATGCTCAACCGCTGCGCCACCGGGGAGGCCCCCTTTTTGTTATTTGGATGATGGGGCTTAATTATTTGGGGAAATAGGGAAAATTTTTCTCTCATTCCTGTGGACATACTTTTGGCCTAGATACATTTTCCTTGAAAAGTGAATACTTGGGATGTATACCTGTATAATTTTTATACATTTAACAGCTTCTTCAGAGTCTGACTTGTTTTTGCAAGAGTGTCTCTTACATTGTTGCAAGAATGTGGGTTACAAGACTATGATTTTATTTAGGAAATATAAAAACAGGTTATAATTGAATTATGTTAGTATCATCATTCTATTTTCTATCATGTTTGCTATATAGAAAAAGTCGGTTGGATAGTCTTTATGATTTACATTTTTAGCATTGACTAAACATTGTAATAATCTAAAGTGCTTAGTTTTCACAGGGGATCTGCTCTTTCCTTTGCACACTTGCAGTCATCCTGTTTCCATCATAGCCCCTGTTGCACCTACATCTTCTATATGTTTGTTTCCTATATTTTCAGTGATTATGATAATCTTCTTGTCTCATTATATGTTAATTATCTCTTTAGTCTGGTAGTTTATCCCTATTAGGAAGATAAAATCATCTTAGAGATGTAAGAGGACCTGAACCTTGACATTCCTCTAAGTATGGTAGAAGTTTATACATGAAATAAGCTTTTGGTGCAATCATATCATGGTAAGAATACCCTTCTATACAATTTACTATTTTCTGAAGTGCATGATGTAGATTTGTTCATTAATAGAGATAGGATAAATTTTTATGACATTTTGTAATATACAAGTATATTCACTAACACTAACTTATTTATTCCCTACAACAACCTTGTAAGTTAAGGCAGATCGCCTTGCAAAGACTGAAATAAGTCAGAAGGAAAACCCCAGTCAGTCAGGAAGTGAGAGATGGAACTAGGTTTTGGCTCTGAGCCCTCCTAGTCCTATATCATACGCCTTTGTAAAATAAAACAGAAATATCTCCTCCAAGCAATGTCTGATGAGCTGTGGAGGGTTCAGACCCTTTTTGGGAAATCTAGACCCTGCTCATACACATTTAAGCATCTCTAGTTTTTTAGCTTTTGATCTAATCAAACTGAATTTCATGGAACTGATGTCAGCTTGCTTTCTCCAAATAAAACTCATACTAACAACAGTGTATTTCCAGAATCTAGCATAGTGTCTGAAACACAGTGGGTACTCAACAGATTTGATAAGTGAAAAAATCATACCCAGCAATGCTGGCAAGCCTCATAGAGCTGGCCACAAAAACTCCTACTTGATTGCGTGTACATGAGATCTTCTGCTTCCCCCCTCTCCTTCCCTCCCTTTTCAACTAAAGATAAATAAAACCTGTTAAGTTGGTGTTTCATATTTCCAGCCTCTCCCTTCTTTACCCTGCCTACCTGGGCAAAGTAAACTTTCTCTCATCACTATGTCCCCCAATTCTCCAAAGAACCCCTATTTTCTTTCATTCAAAACCAAAAAGGTCAGATCTCAAGTCACCTCCTTCCCAGCTTCCCCCTTTGGTTCCTCTTCCCTCGCTGACAGTGCACTCTACCTGCTTGAGGTGTTCAGAGTCTTGCTTGGTTTTTTAACTTAATCACTCTATCTAAAGAGAGGATTATGTAGTATGGTTATATATATATATATATATATATATATATATATATATATATATAAAAGATTTGCCATTTTAACCACCTTCTAGTGTAGGTTCAACTGCATTGTGAATGGGAAAAGACTTGTTGGCAGGTTCCTGATTCAAGTGGCTATAGTTGTGGGAAACGTATCACACCCCCCCACCACCCCCCCACCCTCGGCCCCCTGCCCCATGGAGCTTGATCCCAGGCTCTCAATAGCCAAACAGCCATTTTTGCTTTTCCTTTATATTCCCTCCCTGAATGGGCCCTTCTCTATATCTTTTGTTCTTCTTTTCAGCTGATCCTCTCTTTTTCTCCTGTTACTCTTTGCTTCCCTGTCTCTTCCTTCTCAGATTGGACCTAACGTTAGAAATACAGCATATTTATTAATATATTTTGTGTTAATGTTCTCTGTCCTTAATTTGAAAAGTAAATTGAGCATTTCATAATGTTTTAATATGTGGCTTGTCAATATTTTTTCTGGGGATGAGGGGCTCTAAATCTTAAAAAGCCATAAGCAGTTCTGGTCCCTAGACTGCCTGTCTGTTAATATCTGACCAGGACAGGTTCTAGTTCAGATACTGCATTTGTCATGTATCTTGAGCTTCCTATATTCTGAAACTTCCACAACTTTTTCTTTTATGACATTTGTGTTTTGTTGTTTGGTTTTTTTTTTTAAAGATTGATTTATTTATGCATACAAGAGCTGGGGTACAGGCCAGAGGCTGGGGGGGGGGGGTGAGAGGATTCACCAGAGACAGGGTGGGAAACAGAACAGGCAGATTGACCAAAGTACACTGCTGAGGGGAGCAGTGGGTGAGTCAGGAGAGGTTTGCTGTGTCATGTGAGTTCCTGGCTGGCCAGGAATTGAACTCATGTTGCAGAGGCTGCGGATAGCTCATAGGTTGCGTCTTAACCCTTGCGCCACCAGAAAGGCCTGACATTAGTGTTTTTGAAGCCGCAGTCTCATACACACCTTTTTTTTGTAAAATAAAACATGCCCTTTTTTAAATTTTTAATTTATTTTTGTGTAGAAGAATTGGGGTGTAGGCCAGATGTACAGGGGGTGAAAGGATTCAACAGAGACAGAGTGGGAAGCAGAACAGGCGGATCCACTGAAATACACTGCTGAGGGGAGCAGCGGGAGAGACAGCAGAGGTCTGCTGCCATGTGGGTTAGCTCTCTGGCCGGGGATCAAACTCGGGTTGTATCAGTGATAGCACTGAGACTTAACCCCTAGGCCACCAGGGAGGCCCCAAACATGCCTTACTTTATTGTCTGACTAGATTGGAATTGATTTGTTTACCATGACTAGATTACAGTTAAGCATTTTCAGCCAGTGTACTACACAAATGATGGTGTGCTTTTCAGGGCATCCCCTCTAGGCACATGGGATTCTTTACCTTCCTTAATGATGTTAATTTTGATCACTCAGTCAAAGTGTTATTTCTCCACTGTTTCATATTTTCCCTCCCTAGCAAATAATCAGTAGCTGGGGGAGGCACTTTAAGACCATGCAAATAGCCACTCTTTATCAAAATTTACCCCTGGAATTAATAGCCTTCAATTCTTTCCAGATTTTATATGTATCTTAGTAGCTATAAAACTATGATTCTCCAACTCCAGCCTCCCAGTTAACCCTGAGCACTCTACTACAGCAAGAGACTTCCCATTTGTTCATCTGTTTGTCATCTGAATGACCTCTTGAATTCCTTTTTTTTCTCTAGTGCTTTATAATTCATTTTTGAACGTAATTATTTTAGTGCTCAAACTGCTCATTCTCTTCTTCCTGCCCACAACTGAGAGTTCAAACTCTGCATCCATAATTATTTGGATTAGTTCTCCCAAAAGTCAAGCCACTATATAAAGAAGTACACTCAGATGTTCTCTTCCACATCCCCATTCCTATGCACCCTAATCCTTATAGATAACCAAGTTTATTTTCTAGTTTCCCCTTGTAGTGATAAGATACAGAGACCTAGATTTATGTCTTCTCATTTTCCCCTCTTACACAAAAGGTAGTATATTTTATAAAGCTCTACATGTTCTTGCTTTTTCCACTTCATAATACTCCCTATGATTTGCTGCAAATCAGTTCAAAGAGGTCTCCCTCACATTTTTTCCGCAGCCACGTAGCACTCTATTGTATGTAGGGTGTGCGTGCACAGTTATTTAGCCAGTCTCCTGTGTCTGGACTTTCAAGTAGTTTCCAGTATTTTGCAGTAGCAAATAATCTTGCTCTGAATAATCTGTCCACATGTGTTTAATATTGTTGAAGTTGAATAGTATAAAGGTAAATGCATGTCATTTAGTTATACATAATCAAATTCTTTTCATGGGGGTTGTTACTTTTGTAGTTGTACCTTTTTTCTATACATTTCCACCAGCAATATATGAGAATGACTGTTTCTCAACAGAGTGCTTTGACAAGCTTTTGAATTTTACTTCACCTGATGAATGAGAAGTGATACCTCATTGAAGTTTTAATTTACATTTATCATATTGAGAGTGAAATTGAACATCTTTTAATATTGCTCAGGGCCATGTTTAATATTGGTGAATTGTCTCTTCAGATCTTTTGCCCATTTTTTAAAGAGGATTTTCATCAATTTGTAAAAGCTTTAAGTTTAGAGATATTAACCTTTGGTCTATGGTATATATTGAGAATATTTTATTCATTTTGTCATATGTGTTTTGACTTTGCATATGGTGGTACTTGTTGTGCAAGTCAAGATTTTTATGCAGTCAAGTTTATCTGCCTTAGGGTTTGAGTAAGAGAAGGCTTTTCCCTTCACAGAGACTAGTAAGAAATTAGCCATTTACTTCTTTTTTTAATAATTAGATCTCTTAATGCTTTGGAGTTTATTTTTATCTATGGTGTGAAGAATGCATCTTATTTTATCACATAACTATTCAGTGTTCCAATACTGCTTATTAAAAAGACTCTCTTGGGCCTCCTTGATGGTACAGTGGTTAAAGTCTCAGTGCTGTCAAGCTATAGCCAGCCGCTGCAGCATGAGTTCAATCCTCAGGCAGGGAGCCAACCCACATGCTGTAGCAGACCTCTCCTGTCCTGCCTGCTGCTCCTCTTAGCAGTGTATTTCAGTAGGTGCACCTGTTCTGCTCCCCACTCTGTCTCTGGTGAATCCTCTCATCTTCTCCCCTCAACTTTGCACCTCTGGCCTACACCCCAATTCTTGTATACATAAATAAATAAAAATAATAAATCATTTTTTAAAAAAAGATTCTCTTTACCTGGTGATTTGAGATGTCCCCTTTACCATGTTGTATATGTAGTTTGAGTGTGCTTCTAGGCTGTTTATTCTCTACTGTCCATCTGTGTGTTCCTGTTTTTAATTTTAGAGGTTTTTTAATATGTTTTAATATCTGACTGGGCTAACCTCCTCATAGCTTTCTTTTCAGTATTGTCCTAACTAATTTAATGTATTATTTTTCCATGTGGGAATTTTGGAGTCAAATCATGCAGCTCTCTAAAAAAAAATCTCATTGGTATTTTTGTTGGCTTCGCAGTAAATTTGTAAATTTGATAATTAAAATAACTCTGGTAAAAATATCACAGTAATTGTTTCCTCTTTAGTGACTGTGATTTAAATAGTTATAAGCTTTTAAATTTACCAAAGTCTTAATTATATTTGAGAAGCATTTCTGTGAAATAATATAAGGAGGTTAAGTACTGACCAGTATTCAAATTTTATTTTAGATTTCCATGGTGTCAGTAATTCATATTCCTGATAAGACTTACAAACTTTCCTGCAGAATATTATATCAATATTTACTCCTGGCTCAAGGTCAATTTCATGACCTTAAGGTAAGTTGTACCTTTCAATCTTAATCTCTGTCTCTTTTGTTTGTAGTTTCAAAGAATGAACATTTGTAAAGAGATAATAGTTTTCACTTAATTATCATAGAAGTTAGCTATTATTTTCTAGTGGTTAGCTAGCTCATAAACTTTGAACATCTCTACTGACCCCAGATTTAAAGAATAATTGTAATTTGTAATTATCTTTAAATTTATTTCTTTGACTTACAGCAACTTTTCATGTCTGCAAATAATAATTCCACTCCCTCCAACAATTCCTCACAAGAAGAAAGAAACATAGACCGAAGTTTGTTAGAAAAAGCTGGACTATCTGAAAGTGAAGCAGAGCCTCCTGAGGAGAATACCAAGGACTGTGTTGTTTGTCAAAATGGAACTGTGAACTGGGTACTCTTGCCGTGTAGACACACGTGCTTGTGTGATGGCTGTGTTAAGTATTTTCAGCAGTGCCCAATGTGCAGGCAGTTTGTTCAGGAATCTTTTGCACTTTGCAGTCAAAAGGAACAAGATAAAGATAAACTGAAAACTCATTGAGGATGTTGTTACAACTGAAGAATACACCTTCCACTGAAGAGGCAGAAATTTGTGTTCTTGGAATTAATCATAACATGGAATCTACAATATTGACTGTCGGTGTTTTAATGCATATTTGTGTGGTATACAAAAATTAATTATTCCTTTTCTGTTCAGTGTGGTACATACTGAAATGCCATCTGTATTAATATATAAAAATCCACTCAGCTCTTGAGAAGGATGCTTTATCAGCTAAAAGAGTTCATATAATGTAGATTAGAAAAATTCTGAAAAACAATCCATCTAAAATTTGAGGAGGTAAAAGTCTTAAGATTTCTGAATGTTTTTCTTTTGACATAATCTGGAGTGCAATTGGGAAAAAATAGAATTATTCTTAAAGTAATTCTATGTTCCTGCTTTTCAATGGAGATGGAAAGGGCTTGTAACTTTAAATCCTTCCCAGAATAACAGGTTTTTTATATATATAAATAACCATCTGTTTGGTTTCTAATTTTCCTTATAATCATAGTCATATAAATACAAGTCTTAATTTTTAAATATAGTTTCTTAAATTATAAATACAAAATACAATTCTGCACTGTGCACAACATATCAGATTAAAATGATGCTCATCTATGGGAGACATACATACAAAGTGGATAATAAAATTTCTTGGATAATTTATTGTCAAATATGATTAGTCAATGTTCTCTGCCAGCAAGCATCTGTGATACTCTTAATGCCTTACCTTTGATTTTCTCCTGCAAATCCATCCAAAATTGGTGGTAGGTTGGGAATTTGGAGTCAGAGAAATCACTAAAAGAAGCAAGTAACTATTTTTTCTAGTGTGTTTTTATTCCAAATAAACCCCATATCTTTCTGAATCATAAATTTGTTCATCCCTTGTTATATCCTAGTAAGAGTTGAGAAACCGGAATGGCAATAAACTCCACCCCTCACCATTTCCTAGGTGATTAAGAAGACAAAGGTAAATCAGAGCTTCCTGTGTCATCAGTGGAAATTACTTTAAACTCACCAAGAAATTAGATCACAGAAATAAACTGATGTTCAGGGAGACTTTCAAGTCTTTTGTGTCCTGTTTGAATGAAGAGTAAGGCCTTATTTTTGTATCATGGCTTTTACATAATACATTTCATTCTAATCAAATACAGCACTCTCAAAAAGGTATTACCTGCTCTCCATTTTATAAACCAAATTGAATTTCCTTTTATGTTGAATAGCTATTTAATACATACTTTCTAGAGTCTAGATACCATTTGGGAGTCTAGGCTACAAAGATTCAGGCAATGCTCCCGACCTCAAGGAATGAAAGGAGTGTTGACTATCTTGTAGAAGCACATATCCACTTTGGAAAGTCCTAAGGCTCTGTTTCAACCCTGACACTGGAAGCAGGGCTGTCAAAAGCTATAGTCCCTGTTGTAGTTAGGTATCTGGCTAGCAGTTCTTGAAAACTCACTTTGTGGTATAAATTGAAGGAATAATCAGAGGTCATTTCACCCATCCCAGCCATCTTACTTCCTTTTATAGATCTATTTGTACATAAATTGTCTTAGATACATGGTTGCTTTCTCATCTTGAAGTAGATTCCACCAGCAATCCTACTCCATTTTTTCAGAACTGTTTTTATTATATATGTTAAAATTAGATTACAGAAATTTACCATTTTAACCATTCTTAAGTACACTATTAAGTGACATTAAGTACATTCACATTGCTGGTATAACTATCACCAGTATCCATCTTCAAAATTTTTTCATCACCCTAAGCTGAAACTCTATAGCCATTAAACAATAACTCCCCAATTCTTTCTCCGTTTAGCCTCTAGTAACCACCATTATATGTTCTGTCTCTGAATTTAATTATCCTGGGTATTTAAAATAATCATATTTGTGGAATCATATTTGTTCTTTTGTGTTTGACATTTCACTGAGCATATTTTCAAGGTACATCTATATTGTAGCATGAATTAGAATCTTTACTTTTTAGGGCTGAATAATATTCCATTCATGTATATACCACATTTTGTTTATCCATTCACCTGTGGTTTTCATAACACTTAAAGATGATTTGCCCTTAATTCCTGTTGCTGCGGCTAATGTATTTGGTTTTCCTGCCCTTGGTGATAATTTATATGAGGAATTTGGTAGATAACAAGTATAATAATTCATAGAGGTCAGTCAGAATTTGCCAGTAGTATTATAAACGTGACATTGAGTGAGAACATTTATAAAAGTACTTTATCTGAACGAACTATGAGATAAAACATTTGGTTTATGTAGATGAGTTGCAACTTTCCAAAAATGCCCAACAAGGCTACACTACACAGACTTGACTGGTGACTAGCCACCTCCTGCAGTAACTCCATTTTAACTATGAAAGATCTTAATGTCTAAGCTCAAGGGAAGGAACTTACAAACTGTTACTAGGGACAACACAAGTCACTGAATTATCTCCTCTGCGGTTATCTTATTTTTCAAGCCTCCTTACAAATTGTGGATTAAAAAGTTTTGTCGTGGCTTGTGGGAATTTGAAGCAGCAACACAGATAAACTGGAGTTCAGGAAGGGTAGGAGGAGATGATTTTCAGTAACTCAGTCCTGTCTCAGATGATCCTTTTTCTTCTGGATAATGCCCTAAATCCATTTCTCAGATTTTAAAGATTATCTTCCTTGATGGTGTCCTTTGAAGCACAGGATTTTAAAATTTTGATGGAGTCCAATTTCTTTCTTTTATTACTTGTGCATTTGTTGTCTTTTCTTTTTTTTTTTTTTTTGCTTTTTATTTTTTTATTTTTTTTTTTAATATTAAATTTTATTTTTTATATTCCCCCATACAATTGCAAACGCCCCATTCTGACCCCAATCCTTCCCCTCCCGCCCCCCACCCCCCAAAAAGTGTCTCTGGTTCATAGTTTTTTGTTGATTTTGATTTTCACTTTCTTATATTCATTTTCCTGGTCCCTTATTTAAGTTTTCTAGATTCCTGCTATGAGTGAGACCATCCGGTATTTTTCTTTTTCTTTTTGGCTTATTTCGCTGAGCATGATCCCTTCCAGTGCCATCCATGTTGCTGCATTTGTTGTCTTTTCTAAGAATGTTTTACCTAACTCAAGGTCATATTTATTCATATTTTCTTCTAAAGCTTCTATCACTTAGGTCTATGATTGATTTTGAGTAAAATTTTGTATGTGGTATGATGAAAGGAGTTCATATTCATTTGTTTGCATGTGTAAACTCTCAGGAAATATTAGCAAACTGAATTCAACAATACATTAAAAGAGTCTTGCACCATGATTCAGTGGAATTTATTACAGGGATGCAATAATGGTTCAATATTTGCTGATCAATCAATGTGATATACCACATTAAGAAAATAAAGTATAAAAGTAATGATCACTACAATAAATTTCAAAAGAAGCATTTGACAAAATTCAACATCCATTCATAATGAAAACTCCCAATAAATTGGGTATAGAGGAAATACACCTCAATACAGTAAACATCACACAGGACAAGCATACAGTTAACATCAGACCCAGTGGTGAAAAGTACCTGATCCTCTTAAGATCAGGTACAAGACAAGGATGCCCACTCCTGCCAATTTTATTCAACACACCACTGGAAGTTCTAGTCAGAACAATTAGGCAGAAAATAGGAAGGCATCCAAATCAGAAAGGATCTTGTTTTCATTTATCTTTACAGCCTCATTCTCACTCTGCACTCTCCCTTGTCTGAACTACCTCAATTTACAATGACATTACTTCCCAAGAAACCCATGATTAGTTGAAAATACCATAAGTTTAAAATGTATTTGCTACACCTAACCCATGTGCCACCATAGTTTAGCTTAGCCTATGTTAAAAATGCTCAGAACACTGACATCAGCCTACAATTGGGCAAAACATTTAACACAAAGCCTGCTTTACAATGAAGTGTCAAATGTCTTGTAACTTACTGAACACAGCACTGAAAGTGAAAAACATTGTAGAGACTGGGTTGTTTATCATCCCAGTCACATGACTGACTGGGAACTTTGTCTCACTGCCACTGCCTAGCATCACAGGAAAGGATTGCTAGCTTGGAGGAAAAAAAAAAAAATTAAAATCCAAAATACAGCTTTTATTAAATGCATACCTCTTTTGTACCACAATAAAGTTGAAAAGTCCTGATTCAAACTATTACAGGTCAGAGGCCATCTGTATTTCCGCTTCCCTGAATTTAGGGTGCTCTGTGCATACTGTTCCCCTGCCTAGCAAATCCTAGTTGTCCCTTTGGTCCTATATGTTGTCACTTGTGCTGAGAACCATCCTTTGCCCTCCGAGGTAGTCCGAGGTGGGTTCCTCTCGATACACTCCCATAGCATGCTGTACTTAAGCCCATCCTAGCACTTGTTGCCTGGTGTGCTATCTGCTTGTTTACTTCTCAGTGTCTCTCAGTAGACCAGAACTCTTTATCTTTGTAGTCCCAATGTCTCCAGAGAGTTTGCCATTGAACAAATATTTCCTGAGTGAATGAATAAATCTGAAAGATATTAAAGAATTACTGTGGTCATTTTAAACAGAGCAAGAGAATCATATTTGCCTTTTAGCAATATCTGTGTTGGAGGTGGCTTAAAGTGTAGCAGTCTACAAAGCAGAGTGTGGGGGAAATATTGGAACTCATGTTTATTTCTATCTGTGTAAGAAATTAAGTGTTACTAATATGGGATTAGTTGCAGAACACATCAATCACTTGTACATAAATATATATATTTGGAGGATGACTGAGAGCATGAAAATGGGGGAAGACTAGATGGAAAAATCAGGATCCAGATGATATTACACCCAATTGGGAAGTGTTACAGGGCAGGGAGAGGGATACCCCAGGCCCTGCAAACCTGCCTGCTCTAAATAGGTTCTGCCATCTGCCGCATCAACACAAAACATATGAGACTTTAATGAAAAGAAACTTTAATACAATTAGGAAACAATACAGGAAAGGCAAAGAATCTAGTTTCTAAATCAAGCACCCAAAGTTACCTGTCCCCTTGTGGGTAAAACTCCATCCAAATGGGACTGGCCCAGAGCAAGGCCCCAAAGCCTGCCACAAGTCTAAAGCATCTTCCAGTGGGGACCCACAGAAAAGGGTCAGAAATAACCAGACAAGCCAGGAAGGAAAAGAGTAAAATCAAAATCAAGATAAAAGCTGCCATTGTTAACCTCCCCACGGGTCTTTCACCCACATCTGTGTCACCCAGTCCACGACCAAAGGTAAGCGCAGTTTCTTCACATGTCTCTCTGCTCCATGTGCCTCCTCCAGGCCTCCTTCTGCCTCTCCATCCTTCTTGGTTCCTTCCTCTGTCCCTTCTGCAGCCTCATTTCCCTGCTCAGCTCCACCCTCCTTTGGGTGAGCCAGGAAACCTGGAACTTCCCCCTTTCCTGAGGATCACCCTGTCACAGAAGGACTTGACAAATGTTTGAAAAATCTGGGATAACCCTTATGCTTTGCACTTGAGTAAAGGGAGTAATAGTCAGTGAAGCTGGGGGCACAGGTCTATGTTTTCCCATTAGATTGTTGCTCTTTGGAGACCAGACTGTCTATCTGATCCTTGTTGTTAGCCCCCAGAACACCATTCATTCATTCAGCAAGCACTTAGGAGGTCTTCTTTGAAATAGCTGTGATTCCTGGTGCTAGAGATAGAGGATGAACAAGACACTCAAGGTCTTTGCCATCACAGAACTCACTTGGATGAGTAGGGGAGGCAAACAATAATATATAGTACACAACAAGGAATAGGATGATACAGTTTATGCTCATATTATGAAGAAAACAACCAAGTTAGGAGGTAGCTATAGATAGGATGGTGCCAAGTCTTTCTGAAGAGCCTACAGCTGAGCTGAGCCTTGGTGCTAAGCGGGAACCAGTCTTATCAAGAACCTAGGTGAGCATTTTAGGTGCAAGGAAGAGAAAGTATCTTAGTTCAAAGTGACAATGAGCTTGTTGGAGAGCTCCAGTTAGAAAAACAGAAACAGCCTGTGTGACCAAAACAAAATAAACAAGAAATTTGGGTTTTGCTGTCTATGGGCAGGAGTTGGAATTGTCTTCTATGCAATGGGAAGACCCTTCAGAGTGGAAGCAGGGAGAGGACGTTGTCTGGGTTGTGCTTTTTTTTTTTTTTTTAAGATTTATTTATTAATTTATACAAGAACCGGAGTACAGGCCAGATGCGCAGGAGGGTGAGAGGATTCACCAGAGACAGAGCGGGGAACAGAACAGGCAGTCTGACAAAACACACTGCTGAGGGGAGCAGCGGGCGTGGCAGGAGAGGTCTGCTGCACCATGTGGGATTCTCCCTGGCTGGCCAGGATCGAACCGGTGCTGCAGAGGCTGCGGACAGCTTCACGTGTGGCGCTCAACCGCCTGCGCCACCAGGGAGGCCCTGAGTTGTGCTTTTAAAACACTGAGAGGCAATGTGTTGAGGGTGGGGCAGCATCATGAGTTCAGTTTTAGACAGTTTAGGTTTGAAACTTGATGTAAACCTACTTGGTTTGTGTGATTTAAATAGTTGAGCCTCCAGGCATTTAATCCTCTTGTCTTTATCAGAGCTAATCCACACTGGTTCAGGACTGAGTCAATCAAGCAGGTTACAAACAGGAGGTAGAGCCGTCAGATACTTTTTATGCCATAGCACTTTGTGTCTCCAGACCCACCCTCCTGTGCTCTGCTTTGTGATGCTGGGTAGGAATCTGCAAATCACAAGGATGCTTTGCTTGCTGACTAGCAAAACTTTGAGGCTTTGTAACTCAGAGCTGTAGAAGGAGACTGGAAGGCAAATTGGAGAAGAGATTTGCTCCTTTTTATATCCTTCCCATTTGCCTCCTCTTCCTGGGAGCAGCACCCTGGCTCCCCTCTTTATTCTGACAGTGGCAGTTGGCTCCAGGAGCAGCAGTTGATCCAGGTTGCAGTTCCTCCAGCATTCCTGAATTTGTTTTCTCATCTCCTACTCAGGGCGCCAGCCCAGCAGTGTCTCATCCTCAAATGTGTGGGGACCCTTCCTCCAAACCTCTAAGTATTGATAATTCCAAATTCCTTACTTTGTTTCCCCAGCCCTGTGAATATTTCTTTCTGCAGTGGCACCTCTGAGATGTTTTTATGTTCTTTTCACTTAACAATCTATATTAACAATGGCTGATCAAATAATTGTGCTTTCTAACTCTTGGAGACTCTAATTGATATAATTAGATGTTATCTCCTATAATCCTGCCTCAGTTTACTCAAGTGAAGAGAAAACAGGCGAATATACACAGCAGATATATACAAGTATTAGATGGTAGAATTGGGATTTAAATTCAGTTTTGCTTTGATGGGTTTAGCTTGAAACTTGTGCTGTTAGTCACAAGCCATCTTATAATGTCTGAAAAACACATGGTTTTTCAATATCAAGTGGTAGGTGCAATTTTAAAATTCTGTAACAATTTTTATTGCTTTTCTCAAGTCTACTATCAGACATAGTATTCCCTAAAATGTATTCCAGTATACTACAAGACCTGGGAAGAATGTGTCCCAGGCTCAAGGAAATTTAAGGTTCACCAGATTCTGAACACCAGAAGAGGCACAATAAACATTAGCATAGAAAAGATTCTTAAAAATCTTAAATTCTTAGAAATTTATGTAACCAGGTAGCTTTTCATAAATTTTCTGACTTGGAACATCCTAAGGATGTGGACAATGTGGACTTCATCACTCTCTAATCTAAAATCTGTTCTGTGCACAATAGTGCCTGATAAGGACAAAGTTGTTGATATTCACAAGTATGGGATGCTCTTATTATAGAACTGGCTTTAATGAATATTGGGGAAGGGGAGTCTGATCTGTGCTTGATTATAGGAATATGACCTTAGATTTGTGTGTGTTTAGAAACTTCAACATTTAAACCTCTTGAAACATTTCAATTGTACATTCAGTTGGCAACTTTTTGCTTTTAAATGAGTATTTATTGATATAGCATTTGTTTATAGCATATGAATTTCCAGTGTCCAGTATTATAATCTAATATCTGCATGCACTACCTCGTAATCACCACCAAAAGTCTCGTTTCCATCTATCACCACACATTTGGCTCCTTTTACCTACTTCTTCTCCCCCAGTCCCTTTCCCTCTGGTAACCACTAATCTGTTCTATAGTCTAAGAGTTTGTTTTTGTTTTATTTTTATTTGCTTTGTTTCATTACACATCTGTTTCATTACAACATATGAGTGAAATCATATAATGTTTGTCTTTCTCCATTTGACATCACACTTAACATAACACCCTCAAGGTATTATTGTCATATTTAGCCATTAATATCTTTTTTTTTTATAGAGGCATGTTTTTTATTTATTTATTTGTTTGTTTGTTTGTTTTGTTTTGTTTATACATGCACTGGGTACAGTCAGAAGCGCGGGAGGGTGAGAGAATTCACCAGAGCCAGAGCAGGGAGCAGACCAGGCAGAAGGACCGAAGTACACTGCTGAGGGGAGCAGCGGGCGCAGGAGAGGTCTGCGCGCCATGTGGGACCCTCCTCTGGTGGCCGGGGAGCAGCCGGGGATCGAACCGGCGCTGCAGAGGCTGCGGGCAGCTTTGCAACCCAGCGCTCAACCGCTGCGCCACCGGGGAGGGCCTAGCCATTAATATCTTTAATTGGAAAAATAAAAAAATAAAACTTTACAACTTTAGTTGGCCTCCTGATAGTTGGTCTTCTGGAATATTATCACAAATGTAAGATTTCATTCTTCTTTTATGGCTGAGCAGTAATCCACTGTGTGTATGTTAGTGGGTATATATGCAGCATCTTTACCAATTCACTCACTGATGGACATTTAGGTTGTCTCTATAGTTTGCTATTGTAAATAATGCAAGATATTGGCAAGTCCTAAATCAATGACCAATACAAACTAAAGATTTGATGACTCTTAGAAGAGTAACTTTTACTTTTTTTCTCAATCTACCAGCCTGGAATAAGATTTCCCTCCAACAGACTTAAGATCCTGCTTTTGTAATCCTGCCTTATATTAATCCTGTAACCAGGAGTAGTTTTGCAATGCTTCCTTTTAACCTTCTGACAGTATTTATTTGGAAGTTTATCTATGACACCTTATGAAATGCTTTACTGTTAAAAAACTATAATTAATACTTCACACATTTATTTATTTTTAAGAACTGTGAACCCATCTGCATGTATGTTTGAAATTGTGATTCATTTGCCTGTGTTTTTATTTTATTTAAATAACTGTACCAGATAATTGGTTTGAACTATATATCGTTTAGAAATCAGCCAAAATGACAGTGCACCTGACTGAATATTCTAAAAACTAGAGTTAACACTTTGTCTAACTCCATTCTAGAGAAAGCTGCCTCAGAAGTTTTCTTCATGGAATAATATTCAGTCTTAAAAAGTAATGACATTCTGATGCCTGCTGTAATATGGATGAACCTTGACAGCATTATGCTAAATGACAGATGCCAGATGCAGAAGGATAGCATTGTACAGTATGATCCTACTTATAAGTGGCAAGGAGAACAGGCAAATTTACAGAGACAGAAATTATAGCAGTGGTTAGCAGAGACTGAGGGGGAGGGGTAGATGGGATTTATTGTTTGACGGATACAGAGTTTCAATTTGGTTAATGAAAAAGTTCTGGAAATGGTTGCGATGATCCCACCAACAAACAATGTGAATATACTTAACATTACTGAGTTTTACATTTAAGAATCATGAAAGAGTAAATGTTATGCTGCGTGTATTTTACCACCATCAAGGAAAAAAACAATTTTCTGCATGGATTCAACACACTTCTCCAATTCACATTCCATTTTGACTCCTGAAGAATAATCATAAATGTTCAAGCCTTTGGTGGTGGCTTTCTATTTACCAACACTGGGTTTAAGAATTCTTTTTACTGGGAGAATTATCTAAATGGAAGAACTAAAAAGAATTTGAAAACCATCATAAGAGAGGTAAGAACTTTAGTGAAAAGAGAGAACAGATTCCTGGAGAGCCCAGGCCCTTACCTGAGGTTCGCCCCACTGGGCTTGCCTTGTGCCAGCAGCTTGGCTTTTGACTTCATGGTTCCGCCGTGGGGGTAAGAATGTCCTGGGCCTAGAGGAGATTGGTGCAAGCAATTAGCACTCTGCCCTGGGTGAACAGAATGCCCGCTTTCTATCCAACCGTGTGCCTTGCTAACACGGATATATTCCTGAGCGCCTCCTAATGAGATCTGAGCTCAAACTTAGCCTCCCTAAGCCACGGCCTCCAGGTCTTACCAATTTGCTTTTCACCTTTGCTATCTTAGTTGACCTGACTCCTGATTTAGATTCCCACATTCCATCTGTCACCAGTTTTGCACTTCCTTCCTCCACATCTCTCTCTTCATCCCCTCGAATTCTGATTCAAGCCCTGACAACCATGTCCTGTCCTTATCACACGGCTTCATGTCTTTGAAGAGCAAATAAGGCGTGTTTCTATATGAGGCAGACCCAGACGTAAATTAGCCAAACTAACACACTCTCATTTGTGCATAAAAAAGGGAAAATTAGCATTTATCAGGTACTTACTATGAGCCAGTAGCTTCCAGACCTATAACAAGCTTGTAAGAGCTGGCATTACAGTTATTTTTCAATAATATTTCTAATACAGAGATTGTGCCAGGTCAGGAAGCACACTAGATCCTAGTGGCAAAAAAAAAGAGACTTTTAGCTGATGCAGATGCTAACTTGGTTCACTTTAGACCAGTCTTCAAATTGCCTCCATTCTGGGCTCTTCTGTTCAGTCATCCATCTCTAGTTTTTTAATAGTCAGTCTCTACATCTTGACCTGAATTGCCTACTCCCGCCAGCAGGCACCTAAGTGGTTCTTCACCTTTCCTGAGTACAGGCAACAGAGAACCATCTGACCGGGTCTGATCCTACCAAGAAGTGGTTTCCCTGCCAACCAGACAGGTTTCTGTGCACCCAAATCCCATTCCTCCCAGATTATGCCTCATCATCTGTTCTTTGGGAGTTAAACTTTGCATTAAAACTCATATCACATTAGAGGTCTCACTCATAGCAGGAATCTAGAAAACTTAAATAAGGGACCAGGAAATGAATATAAGAAAGTGAAAATCAAAATCAACAAACTATGAACCAGAGACACTTTTGGGGGTGGGGGCGGCAGGGGAAGGATTGGGGTCAGAATGGGCGTTTGCAATTGTATGGGGGAATATAAAAATAAAATTTAATATTTAAAAAAAAAAAAAAAAAAAAAAAAAAAAAAAACCCAAAGGAAAAAAAAAAAAACAAAAAACTCATATCACATTAGATCATGTGATATTATGCACGGTAGCCCTAGGAGACCTCCAGGTCCTTTAAAATATGCAACTTTTGGGTCTCCCTGATGATGCAGGGGTTAAAGACAGCTCTATCAAGCTATCCACAGCCACTGCAGCTAGGGAGAAAACCACATGGTGCAGCAGGCCTCTTCTGCCTCGCCCACTGCTCCCCTCAGCTGTGTATTTCAGTCTGCCTGTTCTGCTCCCCACCCAGTCTCTGGTGAATCTTCTCACCCCACCCCACCTCTGGCTTACACCCCAGTTCTTGCATGCATAAATAAATAAATCTTTAAAAAAATAAAATAATGCAACTTTTAAAATAGTGATGCTTTTGTTTGCTTTTTTTCTTGAATCTATAATGCATGACCCTTGAACCTAAAATGAATTTTCATGGATTAGTCATTGCAGTATCCTCCTGGTGGTGATGGGTAGGAGAAGGCCATTGCCATCTAAAAAGAATCAGATTTTCTTGGCCACTTTGCATGTTATTACCTCAAGTCTTACAATAACACTATCAAATGAGTGGTATTACCTTCATATTCTAGGTGGTAAAATAGATGAAAAAAAAACCTATCCAGATTGCACAGGTGGTCAGGTCATATTTGGAATACTTTGTCCAGTTCCCAGAGTCACTTTAAGTCAGCAGGTAGTCTGTCCATTCAGGAAGGTCCTGCAAGTAGCAGATGCTGAAATTGCATTAGACATATGAGTCATTTATTGGGAGAAATACCTGTGGAGATTAAATGGGAATGGAGCAAACTCAGGTGGGAAGAGCCTTCAGACTAGGTCTGTAAAAGTAGAGGGGAAATAAAGGTTGGGCACAGAAGTCCCTCAGACCAGCATAGTTCTGAGAAAGCTGCACTAACCAGATGGGGTGTCCCTGAGCAAAGATGATCTGAAGGAGGAGTCTTGTGTTAGCAAGTTCTAGAACCTGTGCCATGTTCAGTCACTGACTGGGGCAGTCCTGGGGGGTGTGTCCTTGGCACAAATACCATGAGGAACCTACAGAGGTAGCAGTTGGATTTGGCAATACAACCCTATAACAGCTTCCTGAAGGAGAACTGATGAGTGCCCGCTGTGGCTGCCATGGGTGGGAGTGACAGAGAGACAGAGCCAAGACTGAAGAAAGCACATTGTAATCATCTGACAATGATCATTCCAGTGTCATCTAAATAGCCACTGAGATGGATGGGTGTGGCCTGTGACATTCAGATTTCTGAATTTCAGGGGCAGAAATGTCAGGTGACCAACAAAATCTGCCAATTTTTTATTTCTCCAAATGAGGATATTAATAGGTAAAAATAACTGATTACTACCACAATTTAATATAATACTCCAAAACCGATAGAGCATAATCTCAGAGTTGAACAAATTTAGAGAAGTGAACAAGTATTGTTCTTAAATACTCACATTTTGCTGTTTAGGTAAAAACACCCTCACAGACTCAGCACAGTCCAGGGCCCGGTAAGATGGGATGGGTGGATCTTGGAAGTACCTTCCTTCCCTGTGACTCATTCATTCAGCTACACTTCTTGTTGTGGCCCTATGAGATATTGAGGGCCATAAGGGTGAAAAAGGACTTGGGGAGTTTAAAATCTGGAGAGTTGAGAGAGATAATAAAGAGGGAACAAATGAATAAAAATACAGTTTTTGTATTGTACTACTACTCTAGGTGGCATAGTTTTATACAGGTCTTTGTAAAAAGGTGATATTTCAGTAAAGGCCTGAAGTCACCCTTTGCAAGTGCTGAATGAGGAAAGACATAATTCTCCAAGAATAGTAAGGGCAAAGATCTTCAGAAGGGAGTGAGCTTGGCTCATCTGAGGAAGTGGAGTGAGAAACTGACTGCCGGCAGGCTGAGGTCGCAGCAGGCTAAGGAGGCAAGGAAGGCCTGCGGGCGAGGTTGTGTTTCCAACGTGTGGGCCTGAGCGTCCACTGCACAGCTACCACAGCCTTATTTTAGTGACAGATACTGAAACTGCAGAAGTGCATAGGAATGAACACGAAGTTCATGGAGAAAGATGACTGGGTATTTCCCTAGAAACTTCCAAAGGACAGATATCACATTTATCAGGTCCCTCCTTTTGTAGGCTAAAAAAAAGAGAAAAAAAGTAGCAGTCTATATTAGATAAACATAAAAAATATATTGGTTTCATGGGATATTGTTCTTTTTCTGTAGCAATTAGTTATAGACATGCATAGGCCTCCTTTTGGAAATGAAAATAAAAAATTTAAAGCCAACATAGAAAAGATAAAATAAGATGAGTGTCTTCTAGTGGCAGCCCAAGTGACTCTTAGCAAGTGTATTTAAGAAACTCTAACCTTGAAGCTCTTCAGAGTTTTCTCACTCAGTGTTGTGCAAACCGGCCCAATCACAAAATAGCGTAGAACACTTTCTAAACAGTCTCAAGTCTGTGTCCAAGTAAACAGAATTATCAGGCAAAGGGCTGGGGAGTCTGTGTGTTTATGAATACCACAGGTAAGCCTTGTGACAGTTTGGTAAAAACTGTCATTGAGACTCAGCCAGGACATTTAAGATTCTGAGTCACTGTATCTACAGAGGAATTAGAGTTCTGCATTTTTGAAATAAGCCTCCAGGTAATTCTGATGCTCAAAGCTCATGGACCCCCTTTAAGAAACATTGTGTTAAAGTTAGGTATTATTTCAATTCATACCTTGGTTCTCACTGCTAAAGCACAGACAG
>NW_023602754.1:0-10655 GCF_014898055.3 Talpa occidentalis
CGGGTATATAAGGCCCCTCGGGGCGGCCCGCGGCCTCGCTGCTTCTCCCCCGGACTCCTTGGCAGTCTGTCAGCGGGAGCTCCTCGCCGCCCCTCGCCTCTCTCAGCCCCCTCGACACTACACGTCCCAGCCATGGTGAGTGGGGGGCCGCGGCGGGGAGGGCGCGGCGCCCGGCTGCACCGTGGGCGGCGCCCGGAACGCCGCCGCGCGAACTGGCCCGGAGGGGCCGGCCCTGGAAGCCCGAGCTCCCGAGCGGGCCGTCCTCGCGGGCGCGCCCCTCGGGGAGTGGAAAGGCCTCCTTGACCCCAGGGAGGGGGCACCCCCAGGCCCCTCTGCCGCTCCGGGGAGGCCAGTGAACCGTCCCGTGGGCCCCAAGGACCGATGGGCCCCGGCCCCTCCTTTTACCCACGGCGCCGTCACCCTCCCGGGGCGCTCCCTGGGGACCCCCGGGCACCTCGTGCGCCTCGGCACCCGCGGTGCGCGCGCGTCCTGGCACCCCTGCGCCCGGGGCGCGCCGCTGAGTCACCTGTGGCCGCGCTCCAGGGCCTGCGCCGGCGCCGGAGCCCGGAGGCGCCCCCTCCTCTGAAGGGACCGTCGGACGCCTCGCCGGGCTTTGCTGGTGTGGATTTAGGGAAGTGTTGCAGCTGACGCTTCCAGCCTGGCAGGTTTTCAATCGGCAAGTCCGTAAACAGATGTTTTCCTCCCCAACCAGAGTACACTAGTGCCGGCAATGTGCTCCTCGTTTTATTCTATTTAATTTTTTTTTATTCTTTGTGTTAGAGAGACGTGAAATTACACACAACTTGAGTATTTTCTCTGTAGTTTCCAAAGGGATTGGAAACAATTCGGGGAAGCAACCCTCTTAGAGAAAGATCCACTTAAAACCATGTTTAAAATACTGTGTCAATGTTACCAATAGTATCTTTAAAAGAAAGAATACAGTAAACAAAACTAACTAGTTGCCCTCTCTTTGGAGACCGCCACAGTAGTCAAAAGTATGTCCAATTGTAATAATTTACCCGTGTTTCTCACCAAGCAAGACCAAGATCTGATAAAAGTGTCTAAAAGTCACTGTCTAAAGGTCGGGGCAGCAATGCAAGCAGATCTACCTCGGCGAAAGGGTTAAATGTGTTTTGTTTTTTTTTTTTTTCAAGCAACAGTGAATGCTGATTCCGTGAAGCTGGACAAGTGATTGCAACTGTGTCACTTCGTTTTTTTTTTTTTTTTTTTATTCTTTGTGTTAGAGAGACGTGGAATTACACACAACTGGAGTATTTTCTCTGTAGTTTCCAGAGGGATTGGAAACAATTCTGCAGTAGTCTAAACTGCTTGTTTTAGACTCTGGCTACAGCTCACTACTCACTGCCCCCCAGGGCAGTTTAGCCAGAGTCTAAAACAAGCAGCTTAGACTAATGCAGAACGAGGGAAAGTGACGTAAATACAAGTCCTCAGTTAACACTGAAAACATCTTGTCATCTCCTTGGGCTCGGAAGTTGTCAAGGAGCACCTCTGTGGTCCTCTCCAGCTTTTGGGGGCTGTGAAATTTCCAAAGTCCAGCCAAAGGCAAAAGTGATGCAATGGTGAATAGTCATGGGTTCCTGGAAACAAACAACTCTGTGTTCTCTCCACGGCCTGAAACCTGAGCAAGCAGACACAGGTGATGCAGAGTTTGCTGATGTGGTCAAAGGACGATGATTGTTTTATGGGGAGTGTAGGTGGGAAGGAGGGGATCATAAGTCAAAGGTTGTGAATTAATGGGTGTTTCTCTTCTCGGGTTATGGAGCCTAGGCCCTTTGAGATCTTAAGCTGGTATTGAATTATCTTTAACTAGTTTTCTATTAACAGCTTCTAAAAACCTGAAACCCTCTTATTAGGGGGGAGATGTAATGGGGAATTTTTGTTATTGGCATTTTGAAAGTCTGCCAGTCTCTGCAGGGGCTGATCTGACTGATGATGGCCCCTGCCTTATTTTACTAAGCAGGAACGAATTTGGTAACTTATAAATGACCTTGTTTTATAAATGAAGGGGAAAAATTACCTAGTGTCATTAAACTCTTGGTGCCAGATAATGTACATTTCACTAGGAAATGATTAGTAACGTCTTGGTGACACTTTTAAACACGTGTCTCCTCCCTCCCCAGGATAATGTTGATAGTGAAGGACAATGTTCTTCCTTCAAGATTAAATTGTTCCACAGTCAAAAGGCTGCCCCTTACCGGAGTTTTGAAAAGACAACTGCTTTTCTTGCACTTTCTCCATGAGTCACGTGGCATGCTGGTTTAAGCTGGTTTAAAGGGGAAGAGGGTGAGGCTGTCAACCGGATTAACCAGGGACCAGATGATGTCAACTGTTGTACCAATCAGGGAATGAATCAGCTGGAAGGGGGAATTTCACATGCATTTAAGGACTCCCCAAGGAGATTTTCCAGGAACTGAGGGAAATGTAGGGAGTGTAGCTTGTGTCTTCTGAAATGGTGGCCTAGTGAATACCTACTGTGGCAACAAAGCAAGAGTCTGGTCTCTGGTCCTGCCTAGTAGTTCATTAACATAGCTTTGGTTTTTCAAAGCACTTTTTCAGACTAAGACTTCAACAAAGACTATTGCTTATGAATAGTCTTTGCACAGGAGTGGCGCCTCCAGAAAGGTGAAGGTTGGTCAATTAGGTCTGAATCATTCGTACGTGTTCCATCTGAGATGTCATAGTCTGACATTTTCTCTTTCCCTCCCACAGCGTGAGTGCATCTCCATCCATGTTGGCCAGGCTGGTGTCCAGATCGGCAATGCCTGCTGGGAGCTCTACTGCCTGGAGCATGGCATCCAGCCCGATGGCCAGATGCCCAGTGACAAGACCATTGGAGGAGGAGATGACTCCTTCAACACCTTCTTTAGCGAGACCGGCGCTGGCAAACATGTGCCCAGGGCAGTGTTTGTAGACCTGGAGCCCACAGTCATTGGTGAGTTGACCTTAGTAACCCAAGCAGGATGAGAACCAAGTGAGTGGGATCGGCGGTGTGTCCTAGGGGATCCCCTGATAGCCTGGGTGCAGGTTGTTAGTGATGGGGGTCGCTTGTTTCCTTTCCCAGATGAAATTCGCACTGGCACATACCGCCAGCTCTTCCACCCCGAGCAGCTCATCACAGGCAAGGAAGATGCTGCCCAATAACTATGCCCGAGGGCACTACACCATTGGCAAGGAGATCATTGACCTGGTCTTGGACCGAATCCGCAAGCTGGTAAGTAAACAACGTGCTTAAAGTGAGGTGAGAGTTCTCACAATTTTGAGAGACCAAACTACATCAGTAGAGTTAATAAATGTTCTGATTGGATCATTTTAATTAAGAGCCTGGCAATCAGATAACTCTTTGCACATTAGGCACTTACATGTGGGCAGCTTGTAAGTAATTAACCAAAAATCAAGAAGGAAGGCCTGGGTAGGGTAACTTGTCAGGGAAATCTCATTAATACGAAACCCAGCCACAACAGGTCTAGTCTAAAAAGAATGATCTTGGCATCATTTGTGGTTTCAGACTTTTCCAGATTTTCTTCAGTCTTCCCAGCAAAACTGAGTTAGTTTCCTGTGTTTGCAAATCAAGCTTCAGCTGCACGCACAGAGTTGGAAATCAGCACCTAGCTTTAGGGACAAATGAAGCTTGTAAAAGCCATGGAGGGTTCTAGAGTGAAGTTCACTAACTGCCAAAACAATTGCATTTGTCCTTGTGGCCACACGAAGCTGCATGGATGTGATCAGTAGGCTAGGGACTACCAGCTGATCACATTCATTATGTGGACCCACAAGAGAAGTGAATTGAGGGGTAGGTAGAACATGTCCACAGATCCGAGCACCTTTGGGAAGTGAGGGTTGTCTGCCCAATGCTGCTTGAAAGGGGAAGATTGTCCTTTTATGGAGTAGTAATTTGCTAGCTGGAGTAGCCCCGTTAAGTGGTGGAAGTCCCAATGGCACAAGGTCTTTTCTCATTTAATAAATGAGAACTGAGATTGAGAAATGAATTTGGTCAAAATTGCACAGCAAGGAACTGGTTGAGCCAGGTCCAGACCCAGCCTGCTCCCAGCATATTTGTCCAGGGTATTGGCTATTCTTTTATATTCCAGCTCAAAAAGCAGCTGCCAAATATTTAAGAAATCCATCATACAGGCTTGCTCTGGTGGCTTTCCAGCTGATGAAAAGTTGCCCTTATTTCTGATGTCACAGCAAGGGCACCGGATGTTGCCCTCCCAGACCCAAAACCTGGACCCTGTATCCACTCCAGACCTCATGATTCCTCTACCTCCCCCATTACCCCCAATAGCTGATTATGAAAGTTTCTCTGAATCACTTAGCACTTGAAAGCTCCTTAGGACTGCTTTCTTAGCAAATAATATTCAGAAGACATTTTAAATCTTGATCAATGTAATTATGGATTCAAAGAAGTTATTGCAGCTTCCACCAAGGTTAAAATTCAACTTCTCTTTTGCAGGCTGACCAGTGCACAGGTCTACAGGGCTTCTTGGTTTTCCACAGCTTCGGTGGGGGCACTGGTTCTGGGTTCACCTCCCTGCTGATGGAACGTCTCTCTGTCGATTATGGCAAGAAGTCCAAGCTGGAGTTCTCCATTTACCCAGCCCCCCAGGTTTCCACGGCTGTAGTTGAGCCCACAACTCCATCCTCACCACCCACACCACCCTGGAGCACTCTGATTGTGCCTTCATGGTCGACAACGAGGCCATCTATGACATCTGTTGTAGAAACCTCGATATTGAGCGCCCAACCTATACTAACCTTAACCGCCTTATTAGCCAGATTGTGTCCTCCATCACGGCTTCCCTCAGATTTGATGGAGCCCTGAATGTTGATCTGACAGAATTCCAGACCAACCTGGTGCCCTACCCCCGCATCCACTTCCCTCTGGCCACATATGCCCCTGTCATCTCTGCTGAGAAAGCCTACCACGAACAGCTTTCTGTGGCAGAGATCACCAATGCATGCTTTGAGCCAGCCAACCAGATGGTGAAATGTGACCCTCGCCATGGTAAATACATGGCTTGCTGCCTGTTGTACCGTGGCGATGTGGTTCCCAAAGACGTCAATGCTGCCATTGCCACCATCAAGACCAAGCGCAGCATCCAGTTTGTGGACTGGTGCCCTACTGGTTTCAAGGTTGGCATCAATTACCAGCCTCCCACTGTGGTCCCTGGCGGAGACCTGGCCAAAGTGCAGCGGGCTGTATGCATGCTCAGCAACACCACAGCCATTGCCGAGGCCTGGGCCCGCCTGGATCACAAGTTTGACCTGATGTATGCCAAGCGTGCCTTTGTTCACTGGTACGTGGGTGAGGGCATGGAGGAAGGAGAGTTTTCTGAGGCCCGTGAGGACATGGCTGCCCTTGAGAAGGATTATGAGGAGGTTGGAGCGGATAGTGCTGATGGAGAGGATGAGGGTGAAGAGTATTAACCTGTCTGCTACAACTTTACACTCCATTGTCTGGTGTTGTTTCTCTGTTCTGTGCATGTGTCCATTGTGGCCCTCACTGCGCAATAAAAGTGATGTTTTTATTTTGAACCTCAGGCTGGATTCTCTTTTTTTTTAACATTTATTTATGCAAACAAGAACTGGGGTATAGGCGAGAGGTGCAGGAGGGTGAGAGGATTCACCAGAGACAGTGGGGAGCAGAACAGGCGGATCTACTGAAATACACTGCTGAGGACAGCAGCAGGCGAGACAGGAGAAGTCTGCTGCACCATGTAGGTAGCTCCCTGGCCGGGGATTGAACTTGTACTGCGGTGGTTGGCGATAGCTTGATAGTGCTGTCTTTAACCCCTGTGCCACCAGGGAGGCCCCTGGATTCTTTCATATTGCAATAAGTACTTTCCCTACCTGAAGCCCAGTTGGAGATGGACAGGCTGGTAGGGATCACCTGATCATTCAACATTTCAAGTGACAGCTTGAACTGGGTACTAGTGCACAGTGGCTTGGCTTTTAATTAGACCTAACTTGACCAGTCAATCGTCCATGTGTGAGGTAGCACACCCAGATCCAGTGCTTCCCAAGCTTGCATGATGCTGATTAAAATATGGATGTGGGGCCTCCCCTGGTGGAGCAGGTCGTTGAGCGCAGTGCTGTGAAGCTGTCCGCAGCCTCTGCAGTGCCTGTTCGCTCCCCGCCGGCTAAAGAGGGTCCCACGTGGCGCAGCAGACCTCTCTCCTGTCTCGCCCGCTGCTCCCCTCAGCAGTGTATTTCATCTGCCTGTTCTGTTCCCCGCTCTGTCTCTGGTGAATCCTCTCACCCTCCCACCTGGTTCTTGTATAAATAAATAAATCTTTAAAAAATAAAAATAAAATAAAATATGGATGTGAATCAACTGTAGATAATAAGATGCAGATTGGAGTCTCCAGGTGGGGGCGTCAGTTACTGCCATTTTGAACAAGTTCCCCTTGGTCTTCTGGGGGTTAGGTGACGTAGCTGGTTACCTGGAGCTGAAGTCCCGAGTCAACCCCCAACTGCCAACTGTTGCTGTTGGTATTTAATAAAAAATTAGTCACATGGGAATGGCTTGGAGTTGTGCTGATTTTTTCCATACTTTCTAAAAACTATGGCAATTGTACTTTAAGAAGTTATTGGAGGGCCTCCCCGGTGGCGCAGCGGTTGAGCGCTGGGTTGCGAAGCTGCGCGCGGCCTCTGCGGCGCCGGTTCGATCCCCGGCTGCTCCCCGCCAGGAGGAGGGTCCCACATGGCGCGCAGACCTCTCCTGCCGCCGCTGCTCCCCTCAGCCGTGTACTTCAGTCCTTCTGCCTGCTCTGCTCCCCGCTCTGGCTCTGGTGAATTCTCTACCCTCCCACGCTTCTGACTGTACCCAGTGCATGTATAAACAAAACAAACAAACAAATAATAAATAAATAAAACATGCCTCTATTAAAAAACAAAAAAAAAAAATTTAAAAAAAAAAAAAAAAAAAAAAAAAAAAAGAAGTTATTGGAGGGGCATACCTAGTGGCCTAGGGGTTAAGTCTCAGGGCTATCACTATACGGCCTAAGTTCGATCCCTGGCCAGGGAGTTAATCCACATGGAGCAGCAGACTTCTTCTGTCTCAGCCTGCTCCTTTCCTCAGCAGTGTATTTCAGTAGATTCGACTGTTTCTGCTCCCCACTCTGTCTTGGTGGATCCTTTCACCCCCTGCATCTCTGGCCTACACCTCAGTTCTATGCCAAAATAAAATATTTTTTTAAAAGTTATTGGAGAAAGTGAAACTAGCTGAGAATAGTTGCAAGTTATGGTAATGGCAATAATGTATGCTGTGGAAATAATTGAAATAGGGAATAAGGAAAAAGAATGTATAGGAGGGCCTCCCCTGGTGGCGCAGCATTTGAGCGCTGGGCTGCAAAGCTGCCCGCAGCCTCTGCAGCGCCGGTTTAATCCCCGGCCACTGGGTGAGGGTCCCACATGGCGCGCAGACCTCTCCTGCCGCCTGCTGCTCCCCTCCGCAGTGTATTTCGGTCCTTCTGCCTGCTCTGTTCCCCGCTCTGGCTCTGGTGAATCCTCTCACCCTCCCGTGCTTGTGATTATACCCAGTGCTTGTATAAATAAATAAAATAAATCTTTAAAAACAAATAAAAAGAATGTATAGGAAAATTGAGAGAGAATTCCCTAATCCTGGTCCCAGCACTTGTTGGCAGGGAAGAACTATGGACGATGAAGGCGGGGGAAGCATGGCATGAATGTGGGTGACTGGAGGTCTTGGTGACTGGTAGGCAGGTGACAGTTGTGCTCTCCACGGTTAATGGAACAGTGAATAAAGAACGGCGACCAAAGGCCAGGCCTCATTCAGAAGGAAGGAAGCAATTTGGGTGCTCACCTGAGGGGGAATGCCAAGTTAGCAGCTGGACTGGGGGTGGGTACAGAGCCCCTGACTATTCTGATGGTGCTCAGTTGCCATCTTTCCCACTGCTGTTGCACCCCTGACCCATTGCTCCCTTCTGCTCCTTTACTTTCAGGGGACACCAGTTCTATCTGCAAGCACTGCTTCCACTCCGAGATGCTTGGGAAGGCCTCACAGCGTTCCTGGAGTGCAACTGCAACAGGGTGGTCCCCAGGAAAGGGGGAGGTTCCCTGCCCCACCCAAGGGAGGGTGGAGCTGAGCAGGAAGGGGAGAAGCTGAAGAAGAGACTAAGGAAGGAAGCAGGATGGAGCCAGGAGACCTGGAGGAGGCGCATGGAGCCTAGAGACACGTGAAGAAACTGCGCTTGTCTTTTGGTCGTGGACTGGGTGACACAGATGTGGGTGAGACCTGTGGGGAGGTGACAATGGCAGCTTTTATCTTGATGTTGATTTTGCTCTTTTCCTTCCGGGCTTGTCCGGTTGTTTGTGACCCTTTTCTGTGGGTCCCCACTGGAAGATGCTTTAGACTTGTAGTGTTATAGGACAGGGAGAGGGGCAGTAGCAGGCTTTGGGGCCTTGTTCTGGGCCGATCCCATATGGATGGACTTTTACCCACGAGGGGACGGGTAACTTTGGGTGCTTCATTTAGAAACTAGACTCTTTGCCTCACCTGTATTGTTTCCTAGTTTTATTAAAGATCCTTCCCATTAGTCTCATGTGTTTTGTGTTGATGCGGCGGATGGCAGAACCCATTTAGTATAGGCAGGTTTGCGGGGTTTGGGCTGCCCCTCTCCCTGTCCTATAACACAACCATGGTCTTGTGAAAATTAATATGCAGAAACCCTATTTTAAGTGAGGTTCTGAGGCCAGAAGGGAGGCCCATGCATGTGCAATCAGCAAACTACAGGATCCAAAGTGTTTTATCTCTGGAAGCCGCATTAACTTCCCTGCCCCAGTGGAAGGAGATGCCTTTTCCCCCCCCTAATAACGGCTTCTCCAGAGGCTATTGGGGAAGAGTTCTGGCTTTACCGCATGAGTGCCTTGTCAGAAGACTACACTTTTCATTTCTGAATAAACCCATTTTGTTGGTGAAATAACTGGTTGCTTTTTCTCTGAGGTCAACAGTCATGCCCTTCAGGGCAAGGCCCAGCCCTGCCCAGCCCTGTCCCTGAGTACAAGGCCTGCTATTGCCACTTATCAGATTGGTCAGATTCCTCCTACAAGCCTGAACTTGTGAGGCCTGGGGTGAAAATGAACCTTGAAGATGCTGATAACCCAGCGGCCAGAGGGGCACTTGGGGACCTACCCAACAAGGAGACCTGCTGGTTGCCATGTGTGAGCATTGAGAAAGAGGAATGGACACTCACACATGAGTGATGTGGGGTCGATAAGTCCTGTGTGGTGACACACTCCCTGAGAGATCCATTCTCTGTGTCAGTATTTCCCAAGCAGAATGGCAAGAACGGGACCCCAGGGTTCCCAGGTATAATCCTCAGCCCTCAGTACAGCCCCGGGGGGCCTAGAGAGCCTGCAGCCCCTGGATCAATCACTCCTGGCCAGGAGGTGGCCCCTCCAATGGCCTCACTAAGCCTTTCAGGTGAATTGTTTTCTCCGTGTGCCAATATGGAAAAGATTGGAAACCTTTAAACTACTGGCAATGTGTGGGGGGTGAAAGAAGGTGAGAAAAGAGTTTAGGTGAGAAAAAATATTCCAGTAGAACAGAGCCTGGGGAATTGGAAGAGCAAAGTGCCAGTGGCTGGGGAGAGATCTGTCCTTGTAATGATGATTTCTCCCCCTCCAGGGCCGATGGGAGAGTGAATAGAAGGTAGCCTGCAGCAAGAACAAATACACCCCAAGGTCTAGGTCACCGCTTTGTGACTGGCAATCATCTGATCTGTCCTTGAGCACAAATGGAAAATCTGGACTCAGAAATGCAGCCATTGCCTCTGAGCTTGATGGGGATAAATGGAGAAAGTCTGAGAGGGTTAGGGTTGGGAGACTGGCGGCGGCCCCAGATTCTGGCTGTGCAAAGGACTTAGGCTGCCCTCACCTGACCCGGCCAGGGGAACACTCTACTTCCACCACTCGGAGGCCAGCCGCCAGCCACTGAGAGGGCCCAGCAGAAGAGCTTTGAGCTGCAGTGAGGAGACAGTGACTGCGAGGGGCTGCTGGGCCGGCCCGTCTACCTGTCATCCTAAACATTTGGCAAGCAGCTGGCTGGTGCCTCTCCTCCAGTGAGAAGCGGCCCAACAGCCCACTTCAGGTGACCAGGAGGGTCCCAGCTTGGAGAGGCCTGTGACTTCTGAAGGTACGTGGTTCTCTTGAAGGGACTGTGGGAGGAAGCGGGGGTGGGGGTGTTCTGTCAGGATGGGGGTGTTCCATGATCTCACAACACCCTGTGAAGTGATATTATTATACCAATGTCCACAATATCCAAAACGGAGGAAATAGGTGAGGTTATATATCAAGTCGAAGGCCTCGGAGCGAGAGGTCCAACTGAAGTCTGACCCCGGAACTCGGACTCCAAAGCCCACTCCCGGCCCCGCGTGGCTGTATACTGACCCCACTCTCCAGGCCCTCGCTTCCCCGGTTAGGGGGCTTTTTTGTTGAGGCCTCCCTCTGAACTCTGAGTCATTTCTCAGATCATAGAGAAATGGTGCCCTTGCAGGGTAGCTGCTTCCTGCCCGGACTCCTGCTGACAAGACACCTGCAGACAGGACAGCTCCCGCCTGGAGCAATCACATCCCTTCCCTCAGCCCGGGGCCAAGGTGGTCCGCTCCTGTCAG
>NW_023602755.1:0-10653 GCF_014898055.3 Talpa occidentalis
AGGAGTGGGGTGAGGGGAGGGGAGGGATTGGGGTCAAAATAAGGGGGTGGCAATTGTATGGGGAATATAAAAATAAAATATATATATAAAAAAAAAATAAGGACTTCTGACCTGACACTGGACTTGGGCGCCCCCTTGTGTGCAGATCCCTGTCCTGCCGCTGGGGGCCCAGGGAGCCTGGGGAGGGCCTGGCTGAGCAGGAGAAAGGGCGGCTCTGGGCTCCTGTGCTCAGCCCTGTGGCCACACGGGGGCGCTGCCGCGCTGCTCCGGATTCTGGTGGAGCCGCCAGGTCGGGGCGGGGGCTGAGGTGGGCAGAGTTGGGGGTCCTGGGGGCGGCGTCCTGGGGAGAGATGCTCTGTGAGGAGTCAGAGAAGCAGAGCTCAGAGGAGAGGAGACACCGGAGCCTGCCCTTGTGTGAAGTTTCCGTCTTTTCTCCCAGAACTCCTCTCTCCAGTCCCTGGGTGGTGATACCTGGGAGAACTGGAAAAGAGAAAATTTTTTTCTTCCACAACCTATTCAATATTGAGGGCATTTAAAAAAAAAATATTTAGGGCCTCCCTGGCGGCTCAAGGAGCTAAGACACAGCAGTATGAAGCTCTCCGCAGCCACTACGGCATGAGTTTGATCCCCAGCCAGGGAGCTGCCCATATGGCACGTCAGACCTTCCCTGTCTTGTCTGCTCTTCCCCTCAGCAGTGCATTTCAGTACATCTGCCTGTTCTGCTCCCCACCCTATCTCTGGTGAATCCTCTCACCTCCACATTTCTGGCCTGCACCCCAGTTCTTGTATGCATAAATAAATCGTTATAAAAAAATAAATTGATCTTAAAAAATAACATTATAGAATACTATCAGATTTATAGAAAAGTCGCAAAGGCAGTACAGGTCTTGTTTATCCCACACCATTTCCGTTTTGTTAACATCCTACATGAATACTTTTATTTTTTTACAACTAATGCAGCAATGTTGACATAATTACTAAACGCCATACGTTCATTAATTTTTGCTTATTCTCCATAATCCCATTCAGTTTGCCTGGATGACAGTTTCTCAGATTTCCCTTGTTTTTATAACATTGACACTGGTGAGGAGTGATGTTTGGGAGAGGTGTTGGGGTCACAGATGGGGGTTCTTGGGTCACCTCTAAGAAAAGCGTCACCAGAGTCCTCCTTTCAGTGGCGTGTGGGCACACACACACACACACACACACACACACACGGAAAAAAGAAGAAGCTGCTTGTGCAGACACAAGCAGGCAGGAGGAGCTGCCCCTGGAGTGGGCGGGTGTGTGAGGAGAAGCCTGCAGGCCCCAGGCAGAGCCTTGGGAGCAGAGCTGCGTCTTCCTGGGGCAGAAAGCGCACTGAGGTAGTGTTCTAGTTGGGAGGGCTCATTCCTTTGTGGGATTGTCATCTGTTGTTAAATTAATTACTTCTATGGTGTGACTAGGCTGATTTGTCAGGAGCAGCGAGTCTCTGCAATGGCTCCATCCCCACATCCCAGCTCTGGTCTGCGCCTCCTTATACTTCCTGTAGCATCTGATACTTGCTATGGCAGTTGGCCCGGAGCGATTTTCATTTCTATAGTTGGTTTAATAACTGCTAATCAATTCTACCCCCACCTCTAGTTTCTGGTCATGTGACCCCTCCACCCTAAATTTCTTACTCTTAACCTCCATCAAGGAGCACTGTTCAGGACTATTGTCCCTCAACTTGGTTTTTTTTTTTTTTTAATTGGGACTCTGGATGTAGGGAAGCAGACCCCAGGGGTGCAGGGCCATTGTCCACTGAACACGTCAGTGCTCATCATGTCCACCTGACTCATCACTGATGGCGTTAACCTTCAATGCCAGACTAAGGCAGTGTTACCCAGGTACCACCTTACGCTTGTGAGAATGACCCACTGAAGAGTGTGGAGGAAAAGGAACTCTGGTACATGGTGGGTCAGAATGGAGACTGGTCCTGTTAGCCAGCAGAATGAGGGGTTCCCTGGCCCCGCAAACCTGCGCACTTGACATGAGTTGTGTCATCAGCTGCATAAAGACAAAACATACTCTAATGCATAACACCTTCATTAGAAAAGAAAATTAATACAAATTAGTGTGCAATAGAGAATTAGTGTGCAATAGCAAAAGAGAAGAGAAAGAATATAGTTAGAATAGTTCCCAAGTGAAGCACCCAAAGTTACCTGTCCCCTCATGGGTAAGGCCCTGCCAAACAGGGTTGGCCCAAAGCGGGCCCGCTGAGGCCCGGAGGCCTGCCACAAGTCTAAGGCACCTACTGTAGAGACCCATGGGAAAGGCGCAGGAGGGGCCAGGCAAGTCTGGAAGGAAAAGAGCAAAGTCAAAATCCACAACAAGATAACAGCGGCCATTGTCAGCCTCCCCTTGAGTCTCTCATGCACGTCTTTGTCTCTTTCATGTGTCTCTTTCCATGTCCCCAACTCCCTGGCACAAGTCCAAGCCTGAGGAGCAAGAGTGGCTTCTTCTTGGAATGTCTCTCTGCTCCATGCGCCTCCTCCAGTCTCCTCTCCCCATCTTGCTCCACGTCTTCCTCCTCTTCTTAGCTTCTCCTCCCTGCTCAGCCCCACCTTTCCTCGGGCGGGGCAGGACACCTGGAACCTCCTTTTTCTATGGAGAGCACATGGGTACAGCCCTGGCCCTGTGGAGAACAAACGAAGGTTCCTCAAAATATTCAAAATAGACCTGTCACCTGGTCAGGGACTCCATTCCTTGGTGTTTATCCAAAGAAGGCGAAACACTAATTCCGAGGAATATGCGCCTCCTGTGGTCACTGCAGCGCTGTCCACCATAACCAAGCAATGGAGACAACCTAAGTGCCCAACGGCAGATGAGAGGATAAAGAACACGAGCTTTATACCCAGTGGAATACTACCCAGCTGTGAAAAAGATGGAATATTGAATTTGCAACAACATGGACAGATGTGGATTGGATTATGCTACGTGAAAAAATTTGAAAGAGAAAGTTAAATACTGGATGATTTCATTCATATGTGGAATATAAGGAGACAAAGCAGGCACAGATGAGACTAAACCAAAACAAACTCTAGAAATACGAGTGCAAAATTGAAGCTATGGAGTGGGGTGAGAGCAGGCAACAAGGTAGGAAGAGGGTCCCATGGACTGTGGTGGAGGACTATGGATGCCCTTAGGTGGGTGGGAAGTGATAATGGACATCTGAAGAGGGTGACCCTGGGCCTCTGCACACATGCAGTTTGTAAATCAATGTTACCTCAACTCAGTAATACAACGAGGGGAAAAAGAAAAGTTCTTAAGCAAAAGAAAAAAAGTAACTTGTCCTCTCCATCAATCACTGACCTCAGGACTTTGCCTTCGCCTCCTCACTGTCATGAAGGCTGAGGGGCTGGTTTCCCACAAGGTCAGAGGCAGGAGGTGCAGGGACTCCTGGGGCTGCTCAGACCCCGCTGAGTAGAGACACTGCAGAGAGGGCGGCTCTGAGGGGACCAGAGACAGAGGGTCAGAGTAACCCCAGTGCTGAGCGAGCATCTGGTTCCCAAGGAGAGGGGAGTGTGTGTGTGTGTGTGTGTAACAGCAGAGACAGGATACACAACATAAGTTTATGGGAAGTCAATTAACATCAAGCTCCAGAATAAATTAATTCAAATCACACACAGAGTAGAGAGTGTCAGAACAACACCTCAGTAAATATAGTTCCATGGAGGAGCAGTTTTTGAACAGGACTGAAGAAGCATTAGACCTGAAGAAGAGGAGGAGGTTTAGAAATACCTCATGGTTGGCTTGAGGTGTAAGGAGCTGGGCAGGACCCTCCTCCAGGCCCCGCCTACAATATGGTGGTACCTTCACCCTGACAGCTCCCTCCCCCAAACCCCAATTTTTTTCTCCTTTGGAGTCACCATAGAAAACCCACTGGCCTCAGAGTCAGGGAGCACCATGGGCTGCAGCTACTTTCTCTCTAGACCAGAGCTGGAGGGAGCCACACAGGGGGAGGGAGGAGTGTGTGCCCTGCTGGCCTGGCCCAGGGGCAGGATTAGCCCAGGTCACCCCAGTTCCTGAGCTGAGCCTTTGTCCACAGTCCAGGAAGGGAGGGGGAGATGGAGCAGGGTCTCCCTCAGCTCCTGGAGGAAGGTGTAACATTAGGTGGGTGAACTTAGGTTTCTTTCTCATTCTGGGCCCCCCCAACTCCCCAGGTACCCCTCCATGGGCAGCAGGGAGAGGATCTCAGATAACCCCAGGCTGGATCCCGCACCTCCCTCCCCACTATAGTGTTCAGGATGAATCCCCTTGTATTCATGGCCACACTGGAGGAGAGCACAGAAAGGTAAGTATTATTATTGTATTTGCAAGTGATTAGAAGGAAGATTTTTTACTGTAAATGCTCTTTTATTTTTGTTGTTGCTGTAACAGTGCTGTGCAATCAGAAAAAAAACCTGGGAGAGGGAGAAAGTGTGGAATTGAGTTTTCATGATGCAAACAAACAAAAAAAAAAATGTGCCCTCCTTGCTCGCAGATGTCTGCTGACCCTGTCCGGCAGTGTTATTTACTGAGGGCTGGGTTACGGTTGGATGTTGAGGCCCGAGGCATGGGGTGTCCACTCCTACAATGATTAGCTCCTTGCTGTCCTGTCCACGCTAGCTGACTCTCCCTTTCTTCTGTCTCTGTGTTCCTCTGACTCTGATTTTCTCTCTGCCTTTTTGGTCCGTCCTCAGCTCCTTCTCTCTGTTTGTCCCGGTCCTTCTCTTCATGCCCGTTTCTGCCCCAGTGTTCTGTGTCCCCCTCTGTTTCTCTCTGGGTTCCCCGAGTGGTGCTGACTCTAGCTCAGCTCCCCTTAGGTGATCAGACAGTCCCCAGGCCCTGCGGCACCCCGTGAGAACAAGTTGGAGACTCCATGGTTCTTCTGCCGGTCGGGCAGAGTTCATACAGCTGAGGGGCTGTGGGGCAGGGTTGCTGGGAGGGGAGGACTGGGTGTGCCCTGTGCTCTCCAGTGAGGGCAGTGAGAGTGAGTGAGGGGATGGCTGCACCCCATGGGGACAGAGGCCCTTCCTGGCTCCGGGTTGCCTGAATGTTGATGAAAAAGACCTGGACGACCACAATCCATGTTGGGTGTGAACAAACTGGGCCCTGGGAAGAGACGCTGAATTTGGCCCTGGAGTCTGAGGCAAGGTTTTATTGATGGAACCTCCATCTAAACACGTGGGCTGAGCTATCACGAAGCACAGAACCTGAACAGAGGGCCTGCTGGGAGGCACAGGACAGCTCTGTGCTCTGGCTGTTCTGGCCACTATCCAGGCACCAGCCCTGAGGGCTGCTGATCCATCTCTGGCCATGCGGAGCCACTGTTTGCAGGGCTTGACAACAGGGTTCAGCAGAAACATGGCCCAAGAGGCTGTTTATCTTCAAATATTAACCACTGGATGTTTCCGGATCTGCAGACTAAATCCGGCACTATGTGCTGCCATCTACACGTCACAAGCTTTACCTAATGACCTGCAACCTGGCATCAAGACATCTATAATTCAACAATGATCATTTGTGTCCTAATAATTATAATTCCATAATAGACAACAATCTAGTCAATGAAATTGTAAAGTTGGATATCCCATTACAGCTCCACTCTGGATGACACCCTCTTCCTAAACTACATTCTTCTATGGACACATGTTCATAACATGGACTGTTGGATACAATAGTAATACTGTCCTGATTACACTGATGTCGTGATATAAATCTGATTTGATTAGCTATTAGTCATGGATGGCGCTGGAAGGGATCATGCTCAGCGAAATAAGCCAGAAAGAAAAGAAAAATACCGGATGGTCTCACTCATAGCAGGAATCTAGAAAACTTAAATAAGGGACCAGGAAAATGAATAACTATAAGAAAGTGAAAATCAAAATCAACAAAAAACTATGAACCAGAGACACTTTTAGGGGGGCGGGGGCGGGAAGGGAGGGATTGGGGTCAGAATGGGGGCGCTGCAATTGTATGGGGAATATAAAAATAAAATTTATTATTTAAAAAAATAAAAAATAAAAAAAAAATAGTTGATAAATGAATGTAATGTAACAGAATTAGCTGACTGCTTTATACTCAAAATGTTTATTTCTTCAGTTAGTTTATGCTTTAGTTTGAATTACCATGTTAATCCCTTCATCATATTGCTCTGTACTATTCTCAAATAGTTTCTCATTTAAAGCCTTTTTTCCGGGGCCTCCCCGGTGGCGCAGCAGTTGAGCGCTGGGTTGCGAAGCTGCCCGTGGCTTCTGCGGAGCCGGTTCGATCCCCGGCTGCTCCCAGGCCACAGAAGGAGGGTCCCACATGGTGCGCAGACCTCTCCTGCCGCCAGCTGCTCCCCTCAGCAGTGTACTTCGGTCCTTCTGCCTGCTCTGCTCCCTGCTCTGGCTCTGGTGAATTCTCTCACCCTCCCGCGCTTCTGACTGCACCTAGTGCTTGTATAAACAAAACAAACAAACAAATAAATAAATAAATAAAACATGCCTCTATTTAAAAAAAAAAAAAATAAAGCCTTTTTTCCTTGATCTGCTTTGCAGACTTTCCAAACAAAGACTGCCACCTTTTCCAATGTATTTTTTTTAAGCATAGAAGAACTGGGGCGTAGTCCAGAGGTGCAGTGGTTGAGAGGATTCACCAGAGAGAGTGGGGAGCAGAACAGGCAGATGTACTGAAATACACTGCTCAAGGGAGCAGCAGGCATGACAGGAGAAAGCTGCTGCACCCTATGTGGCTTAGCTCCCTCGTGGGGAATTGAACTCAGGCCATAGCAGGTGCAGAGCTGAGACTTACTCCCTAAGCCACCAGCGAGGCCACTTTCCCAATAATTTCTCACTGCGGTATTGGCCGTATAGAATTTACTACCAAATTAATGTGTCTTTACTGATCAATGAATCATGTAATAGGCAAGTTTTAGATTTAAATTAATTTGCATGCTTGTGTAAGGACTAGATACTACATGGTTGATATGAACAGCTTTTCTGGTGTTTAAGTGACTCTGAAATTGAAAAGAGTCTTTTTGGTAACTGTCAAAGTAAAAACTAATATGAAAATATTTAACCTCTCGTTCTTATTATAACAAAATGGAAAATAACAAATGGCAGGGTTTCACATGGTAGCCCTGAAGGATCGTGCTTTTCAGATCCCTTTTATCCATCTCTTCTAATAAGCAGCTCTTCATTATCTTTTTATGTTACAAGTTTGCATACTGAACCAGATTGCAATGAAATAACAGTCTAATGAAAAACACCACGTTTGATAGAGATGTAGGTCATTCTGTGCCCATAAATTTTTAAGTAGTTGATAGAAAATTGGTCTCTAAGTAAGTGAGTTTTGTTTTATTTTCAAGTTAGGCTATAGTTTTGTCTGTGGGCAAACCATTTACTCTCCCTGGTATTATCTTTCTTCTAGCTAATTTGTGAGTCATAGTCTCTTCTGGTTCTACCGATATTACTGCAAATAGCAAGATTTAATCCGCTGGGGTTTTTTTAGTAGCTGAGTAGTATTTGTGAGTATGTGCACCGTATCTTCTTTTTTTTTTTAATATTAAATTTTATTTTTATATTCCCCCATACAATTGCAAACGCCCCATTCTGACCCCAATCCTTCCCCTCCCGCCCCCCACCCCCAAAAAGTGTCTCTGGTTCATAGTTTTTTGTTGATTTTGATTTTCACTTTCTTATATTCATTTTCCTGGTCCCTTATTTAAGTTTTCTAGATTCCTGCTATGAGTGAGACCATCCGGTATTTTTCTTTTTCTTTTGGCTTATTTCGCTGAGCATGATCCCTTCCAGCGCCATCCATGTTGCTGCAAATTGCATGTGTTTATCTTTTTTGAATGCTGAGTAATATTCCATGGTATATATGTACCACATCTTCTTGATCCAGTCATCTATTTTTGGGCATTTGGGTTGTTTCCAAAGCTTAGCTATTGTAAACAGTGCTGCTATAAACATAGGGGTGCAGGTGCTCTTTGGAACTGATGTTTCTGTGTCCTTTGGGTAAATACCTAGGAGTGGAATTGCTGGGTCATATGGAAGCTCTATGTTTAGTAGGTCCAGAAATCTCCACACAGCTCTCCATAGTGGTTGGACCAGTTTGCACTCCCACCAACAGTGCAGAAGAGTTCCTTTTTCTCCACATCCTCGCCAACATTTGTTGTTGCTAGTTTTTTTAATATGTGCCATTCTCACTGGTGTGAGATGGTATCTCATGGTAGTTTTGATTTGCATTTCCCTGATTACAAGTGATGTTGAACATTTTTTCATATGCCTGTTGGCCATTTGCATTTCCTCTTCAGAGAAGTTTCTTTTTAGCTCTTCTGCCCATTTTTTGACTGGATTATTTTCTTTGTTGTTGCTGAGTCTCATCAGCTCTTTGCAGATTTTTGTGATCAGTCCTTTATCATTAGTGTTGGGTGCAAAAATGTTCTCCCAGTTGGTGGGGTTTCTCTTTGTTTTTGTTATTGTCTCTTTTGCTGGTGCACCGTATCTTCTTAACCAACTCATCTGTTGTTGGACCCTTAGGTTGCTTCCATCACTTTAGTATTGCAAATACTGTTACAATGAACAAGGGAATGCACATATCCCTTCATATTAGTGGTTTTGTATACTTCAGAGAGATATCTAAGAATGGGATTGCTGGATCATAAGGTGGAACTATTTTTAGTATTTTCAGAAATACCTATCCTACTTTCTAGGAAGGGAAACAGTCTTCATTTCCACCAACAGTGGAGTAAAGACATGGATATAAGTTCTGCAATCACAAAATACACAGAAAAACAAAAATGACTGAGTTCCTTAATCAGCCTTAGAGACGACTTTTGTCAATCACGTTGGCAAAGGAAACAAAAACAAATATAAACAAATGGGACAATATTAAACTAAAAAGTTTCTATAGAGTGAAAGAAACCACCATTAAAAAAAGACAAGCTAATGATTTGGAGAAAATACTTACACATGTCAGACAAGGGCTTAATATAGAAATTTTATAAAGAACTCATTAAACTCGTCACCAAAAGAACAAATGTCCCCATTGAAAAGTGGACAGAGATGTTGAAGAGCGCCTTGTCCACAGGAGACAGAGATGGCAGCAGGCCCATGAACGTGTGTTCCTCCTCTCCTATTCAGAAAGCAAATCAGACGCAAAATGAGCGATCATCTCCTATCTGTTAAGAGGGTTATTATCAAAATAGACAAGAAACAAGTGATGGTAAAGTTGTGGAGAGAAAAAATCTTTGTAGATTGTTGTTAGGAATTTCAATTGTTGCAATCATGGAAAATAGTGTGGCAATCCCCAACAAAATTAAGAATAGAAATATCGGGCCTCCCCTGGTGGCCCAGCGTTTGAGCGCTGGGCTGCGAAGCTGCCCAAAGCGTCTGCAGCGCCAGTTCGATCCCTGGCCACCTGGCGAGGTCCCACATGGCGCTAAAGACCTCTCCTGTCATGCCTGCTGCTCCAATCAGCAGTGTATTTTGTCACTCTGCCTATTCTGTTCTCTGCTCTGGCTCTGGTGAATTCTCTCACCCTCCTGCACTTCCGACTGTACCCAGTGCTTGTATAAATAAAAAAATCCTAAAAAAAAAAAAAAAAAAAAAAAAAAAAGCAAATAGCAATTACATCTACCAAGTTGCTCAGGATAGAAAGTTTGGCAGCATCTTTAATTTCTGTCTTTCCCTCACTTCTATATCCATCCAAATCAGCCCTATTAGCTAACATCCTAAGCAAAGTACCACTCTGACCCACTCCTCTCTCTCTTGTCTACTGCAAGTTTCTCCGTTGTTTTCCTGTTGCATCTGTTCTCCTACAATCTAGTTTCCCCAATGCAAAGAGATTTTCCTCAAACACAAATTATTCAATTCACTCCACTCGCCAACACCTCTCTCCATTTTCACAATGAGCATGAAGTTCAGGCCATCCCCCTGATTATGAAGTTCTGAGTGACTAGTTTCTGTGAGTATCTTTGACTTTATCTCTCTGGTGCCTAGGGGCTTTCAAGCAATACTGGTTGCCTTTACTGGTTAATGGGACGTACCATCCACGCATGTGTGTTGCCCAGAGGGTATTTGGTCCAATCCCCTTCACCTCCTTTCTTCATTTTCCAAGTCCTGACCTGAGGCAGGCTGCGCCTCCCATGCTGTCTCTTGACATGGTCTGGGCATTGGGGGAGACTCCTGAGAAGCGGGGAGTTCCTGTGCTCCCCTGAAGAGGGAAAGTTGTACTTCCCAGAAGAGGGGAGTTCTTGCACTTCCCAAGAAGGTCTGAACTGGGGAGTCTCCATGGCAATGCCTGCTAATGCTCTCCTCTTTGTTCTTGGTTAATGCAAAAGTAAGTTAGTTATTACTGGCATGTGAAAACCTAATTCGGACCCAGGTGACAATTGGCTCATTGTTCTTACACATGAACTATCACAAAATAGTAAAATTGTTAAAGTTATAGTTAGGAAAAAATGTTTCGGCCCTCAACAGACATATGAAAAAAGTTCAACATCACTTGTAATCAGGGAATGCAAATCAAAACTACCTTGAGATACCATCTCACACCAGTGAGAATGGCACATATTAAAAAAAACTAGCAACAACAAATGTTGGCGAGGATGTGGAGAAAAAGGAACTCTTGTGCACTGTTGGTGGGAGTGCAAACTGGTCC
>NW_023602756.1:0-10640 GCF_014898055.3 Talpa occidentalis
CACAGCACCTGGTGAACATGGGGCAGACAGAACACCCAGCTTGAATAAGAGTCTCTGTGTTGAGTTGCTCCCCTCCGCCCCTCCTCCATTTCTGAGAACCACTGGGAAAATGCACAGGTCAGCAAGGATGGTCTCTGAGGCAGTAATCAAAGCACTCCCCAAAGACAAAAGCCCAGCCCCAGACAGCTTCACAAATGAATTCCACCAAATGTTCAGCAGTGAATTAGTGACTATCCTACACAAACTATTTCAAAAAATTGAAAAAGAAGGAATACTACCAAATATGTTCTACGAAGCCAACATTGTACTAATACCAAAACCAAACAAAGACAGCACAAAAAAAGAATATTACAGGCCAATCTCCCTAATGAACACTGATGCAAAATTCCTCAACAAAATCCTGCCAACAGCATCCAGCAACGCATCAAAGTGATAGTACACCACGATCAAGTGGGATTCAGTCCAGGCACACAAGGATGGTTCAACATATGAAAATAAGTGTAATCCAACAAAGCAAGAGATCGGTGTAAAAATAATAATAACAGTACAAAACACAACAATGTGGGCCTCCCCTGGTGGTGCAGCAGTTGAGCGCTGGGTCGTGAAGTTGCCCACAGCCTCTGCAGCACCGGTTCGATCCCCAGCCGCCAGCGAGGGTCCCACATGGTGCGCATAACTCTCCTGCCACGCCCGCTGCTCCCCTCAGCAGTGTACTTCGGTCCTTCTGCCTGCTCTCCTCCCCACTCTGGCTCTGGTGAATTTTCTCACCCTCCCACGCTTCTAACTGTACCCAGTGCTTGTATAAATAAATAAACAATACTTTAAAAAAAGCAAAATTAGACAATTATAAATCAGAGATATCCTGCAGGGGAGGAGGAGGGAGAGGGATCAGAGGGAGGGAGGAAGGAGCACAGGGGACTGAGGTGATGGTGTACGGTGCCTTGGGAAAGGAAATTCTATGAGGACTCAACCTGAGGGGGTGGGGGAAAGCAAATATTGTTTAAAAATAAAAAAATATTTATTGTAAAATGTTAGTGCAAAAAAAAAAAAAACAGATAACAAGAAAAAGTCATGAATTTCTGTCTGACTCCCTTTATTGTCATAGTATTTTAGGGATAAGGATGTGTACCTTCCCTTTTTAAACAATTAGCAGTATTTTAAATTTCCTTTCATATTTTCCCCACTGCCCTCTAAATACTTCCATTAAATGTGAGTTCATGTAACATTATATGCTTTCAATTCAGAGTGCTAAATGTTAAAAAATTAGTTATGAAACAATAATTGCCCTATATGCCCTAGGTCAGAATATTATAAAATAATAAATGCATGAAAGATAATAATCTGTGGAACACCTTAAATTAAGATTATCCCAAAACAACATGGTGTTCTGAAACTGAACTATATCCACCTTTATAATTTATTAGTTTTCAATAATAAGATGAATACTCTAGCTACTGTTCTCCTGAAATACAATATGCATTTTGAAGTGATACTGTGTTGTAAAACAGTGTTACCTCAATAAAGAAACAAAGTCACCATTGGAAACACACACAATAACATAAATATTTCATGTTGAAATGCCAACATTTTGATGTATAGGTTAAATTAAATATGTCAGTAAATTAAAAATTTAAGATTTAAAAAACTTACTTTTTAAAATTATTTGGCAGACACCTCAGTCTGTTATGATGTGCCCGCTGTCCCAGAAGTTTGCTTCCCACAAAATTCTTGCCCTCACAGAGACAGGAGGAAAAGCAAACCTCACTTGATGTCCCTGTCACCCGCTGTCCTCTGCTGTGCTGGCCTCTAGTGTCTGGGGTCCAGGCCTCTGGCTCACAGACTCCAGAAGACAGGCCACAGGGCTCACTATCTCCTTCTCCTACTGCCCCAAGCCCTGACACCATCCCCAGGTCCCCTTCCTCAGGGACCGCACCCTGAGGGGACCAGGTGTCCCTTGTCCCTGTGGGCTTCTTAATGGTGCCCCCAGTAATGAGCCTCCTGAGTCATCAGCACAGCCAGGGGGTCACAGGAGACTCCACAAGCAGGACTGTGGTTCCCCCTCTTCAGGCTCCATCAGCCTCCAGTGAGTGGCCATGGGAACCCAGGTATGGCCCTGTTATCAGAGCCACGTCCACAGGGAACTGCAAAGTCACCATCATCCCCTGTGCTCCCTCCATGGGGAAACCTGCAGAGGCGGTTTTGAAGAGGTTGGGGAAGGAGGAAGGGAAATAAAGTAGGATGGGACTAAAGGAGAAAGGAAAGCGGGAAGGAAGACAAAAAGAAATTCAACTTAACTGAGCGATAGAGGGGAAGAAAACAATCTTCTGAAGTAGAAATGGTTCATGTCATCACAAAGTTACCATATGTGTGCTTTGGTTTATTTTTTGATGGTGCGTTCTCAGCATCTACAAGTCTTCTTTGAATCTGAATCACTACTGCTGGTGAGTGTGTCCTTTATCTTCACAAGGAGAGGGGCCATTGCAGTTGGAGTGGTTCTAGTGGATGGTTCTTCATGGTTTGAGATTCCTGGGGTTTGATGTCATGGCTATTGTGTCTTCAAATATATGGTATATGGCCTTTTGTGGGTGGCCTTCACTGTGTGAAATGCTTTGGAATTCAGAGTGATGCTGCCCTTATACCGCCTCATCCCTTGGTTTACATATGCACATTCCCAAAATTCTCTGGGCCCGGAAGTCCACACTCACATGCCAGCCACAGAGGCTAATGACAGGAAGGGGCAAAAAGCCTGACTTTTACCTCATATACCCTACAATCCACCCCTTCAGGATTTTTTCACCTCTCCCTAGTGCCTGGCACAGCCACCCTGTGGCCCTGGGAGTGTCAGGCAGCATATTAGCTTGCTTTAAGCCACCAAGGATGACAGGCTCATCCTTTGCTCTTCATCTCCTGTGGTGGGCAAATTTTTCTGTCCAACCCAGGTCCCAAAGTTCTCCGCCTTCTGGCAGGATTGTTTGTGCAAGTCAGTCAGTGTCATCTTTGTCACTGGGCAAGCTACGGATGATGGATGGGGTCCCCTTTTTTTTCCTGACAAGTCTGCTTCCTCAGGGGTATGGTGGACTGGGCCTTGCAGGGTTTTCTTCTCCTCCCCACATGGTCCGAGATGTTCCCCAGTGCTTGTCCTCCATCTCCCAGACCTTGTCCACCTTCTTTGCTCCTGCAGCATCTTTAGCTCTTCTTGGACTTGGGCCACCACCTGTCTCCAGCAACTCTGATGTTGTCTTTCACTCCATTTGTAGATTCCACTTGGTATGTCTGCTCTCGCAGTCATATCTTGCCAACTATGCCAATTTTTTTTTTCAAACATCCAAAGCCAGGTAGGTTCGTTGTCATCTCTCACAGACACAAAGAAAATTTTGGAGACTTCAGTAGATATTTACAGAGCTTTCATGCTGTATCAGGGAACAAACTCAGGTGTACATGTACAATCTTTGAAGATAAAATGAAAATGTTGTAAAGTATATATTAGATAGCATGAATTAAAACACCATAATTTGCATCACCCAAAATCACAAGGAAAGAGTATGACAGAACTAATCCATCATTATTAGTTTATATTATATAATTATAAAATTATGAACTAGACTACAGCTATTCCATGTAAGATGTGTTAATCTCCCGGGATTTAACAAAACGCATTTGACGTCAGCCAGTGTCAGGTCATGCAGGCAAATTTCAGGAGCAGGCATGGTTTAGAAGCCCAATAACATCTGCCGACAAGTCTGCAGGGAAACTGGGTGTCCTCCTTGGAAATGTCCATGTTGGTTTCTTACCCACTTCTTGATTGGGGTGTCTGCTTTTTGTTGTTGGGCTGTGACATACCTTATATGAATGGAAACCAGCCCCATGTCAGATGCATGATGTGCGCATATTTTCTCCCAGTGCCGGGGCCTGTTTTTATAGTGGTTTATGAACTCTCTAGTGTGGTGGGGCGCATTTGTTCCTACATTTTCATTTATCTTGTCCTTCGGGCCTTGGACATGTGTCCCCAAGTTCATCTGTGGGGTGGATGTGCAGTAGGGTGGCATATTTCCTCAAGTATTTATGGCTTTGTCACATCCAAATCTTTAATCCAAATAATATTGTTCAGTAGCTCTAATTATAAGAGGAACACAAACTAAAACTGCAATGACTTGTTACCCACCCCTATGAGAATGGGCCAATCAAAAAGACTGAAAACAACTGATGTGTGGATGTGGAGAGAAAGGAACTCTCACCTCTGTTGGTGGGAATGTAATTAGGTAAAGACTCTAGGAAAATGGTTTGGAGATGTCCTAAGTAAATAAAAATGGGCATCCCATAGGAACTAGCAATCCCTTTGCTAAGTTTTTATCCCAGAATGTGAAAACTCTACAATACAGAGATAATCATGTGCACCGGTGTCACAACAGCACCGTGCACCATTGTAGAACCAGCCCAAGGACTTTCAATAGAGGAGTGAATAAAGTAATTGTGGGACCATAGTCAGTGGAATTGTACACAGTGATTAAAAAAATCAAATCATATGTTTGGGACAAGGTGAGTAGAACTTTAATTTATCTTGTTAAGTGAAAAAAAAAAAAAACAGATAGTGAAAGACAGAAGATGGTCTCACTCATCTGTGGGATAGAAAATACAGAAAACCAGGCCTCACTGGTAGCCCAAGGGGTTAAGATGCAACCTATGAAGCTAGCCACAGCCACTGCAGCATGAGTTCGATACCTGGCCAGGGAGTTATCCCATGTGGCACAGCAGACCTCTCCTGCTTTGTCTGCTGCTCCCCTCATCAGTGTATTTCACTCAGTGCACCTGTTCTGTTCTCCACTCTGTCTCTGATGAATCATCTCACCCCTCACAACATTGGCCTGTGCCCCAGTTCTTGTATGCATAAATCAATCTTTTAAAAAAAGAAAGTACAGAAAACTGACATTACAAAATACAGCAAAACCTATTTGCACTAGTGAATAAATTCACTGTTACCAGTCGAGACTGGGGATAGGAGAGAGATAAGGAGTAGAAACAAATGGGTATTCATGTGTGTGTTCCCCGGAGTGTGAGGGGAGACACACACACACACAGAGGGGCAGATATGCATCCTGCAGTAAGAGAACAGAGATGTGACAATGAGTATTTCCTTTAAGTGGCAATTGTTAATTAATATGACTCCATGTTACCCCACTCCTGAAGTCAGATCCTCTTCTCAACAGAGTTCAGAGTTTTCTTCAAAGGAAAGACAGAAAGTATGTAAAGGATGTGAGCAGAGAGTGATGAAGTCCCGGGAGGAGAAACAGAAGATCAAGGTCTTTCACTGGAAAGATTATTAACCTGAGAGATTTTCCGACACAGATTTTATTCTGAAATCTGAATGGAGTCAGTCTAGTCATTAACATACATTTTTTTAAAAGAAGTATTTTCTGGAGGGAGTATGTTATGATCCCTCAGGAGCATTTATTTATGCAAGCATTGGGTACAGTCAGAAGTGCGGGGAGGGTGAGAGAATTCACCAGAGCCAGAGCGGGGAGCAGAGCAGGTAGAAGGACTGAAGCACACTGCTGAGGGGAGCAGTGGGTGACAGGAGAGGTCTGCGCGCCATGTGGGACCCTCCTCAGGTGGCTGGGGAGTGGCTGGGGATCAAACTGACGCTGCAGTGGCTGCGGGCAGCTTTGCAACCCAGCGCTCTACCGCTGCGCCACTGGGGAGGCCCATCATCAAATGTCTTAACATTAAATTTTGAAGCAGAAATACACTGACTCAAAAATAATTCATCTACTTTAAAAAATGAACACTGCATCACAGGAGTACATTGTGATAGGATCAAGTCACACGTCACAGAAAGTAACAGTCATGTCCATGACAGATTTCAGCCCCAGACTCTGATTCCCTTGTAATCCGTCCAACTCCCACCTCAGGCAGATTCATGGCGAGTGTAGTTGCTACGTGACCTTTGAGCAGAAACATGAATACCTCTTACAGGAAGACACCCCATTAGGAATTGTGAGTGTGGGAGCACGCATGGAGCTGTCCCCCCAATACCAGAAGGATGGGCCTCAGTGGAGACACACGCTGAGGGGGAACTGAATGCCCAGGTCCCGTGACCGATGCTCCTGGGAGAAAATAAATTCCATCTTGTCACTGTTAGTAACTGTTGGTGACCTCTGAGTTCTGACTTCTTTCTGAGTCAGAAACGTGTGACTTCTTGCAAACTTTATCACATTTTTTTAAGATTTATTTGTTTATTTATACAAGCACTGGGTACAGTGAGAAGTTCCAAAAGGTGAGAGGATTCACCAGAGCCAGAGCGGGGAGCAGAGGAAGGCGACTGATGAAGTGCACTGCTAAGGGGAGCAGCGGGAGGCAGGAGAGGTCTGTTCTCCATGTGGGACCCTCCTCCAGTGGCCGGGGAGCAGCAGGGGACGGAAATGGTGCTGCAGAGGCCGCGGGCAGCTTCCCAGCCCAGCGTTCAACCGCTGTGCCACCAGGGGAGGCCCTTCATCACATTTTTTAACATGGCATAGATTTCAGGCTATGAGCTTCACTTGGGGAAGGGTTTTGTAAAAGTCTGTATTAACTTACAGAACAAACTTCAAGGAAAAATATGAGAATATAAGTTTCTGGCAAAGCAATAACGTTAAGAGAAAAGTCTACTTGGAAGTGAGGACATGTGAGAGTTAGAGGGAAACCTGAGTAAAGCAGGGGTTGTAACTGAGACTGTGATCTCTCACCCGTCAGTGTGTTGGCCTGGGCCGGAGCCAGAACGGCAGAAGCCGGATCCCCGAGCGCAAGTTGGGGGGTCCAGACACCTCTCCCTGTCCCGACCTCCCGCCGGCCCCTCCGGTGCCTGTGAGTCTGAATTGCTGCTGACTCCGTGGACGTCGACTTCACGGGGACAGTCCTGCCCAGGGGTGGACACGGCTGGGCCGGGGTCCCCTGGCCAGGCCCGAGGGCGTGGCCCTGGGAGCAGGGGGTCGGGGTCCACTGGGTCGACCAGGTCCCGCCTCGGCCGCCCAAGCCCGGGTCGGCAGCCGGGGGGAGGGGCCGGCCGCGGAGTGGGACAAGGTTCCCGGGGCCGCCTCGCCAACCCCGGGCCAGGGGCGTCCCCCTGACAGGCCGCCGGGTCCCCTGCGGCATCCCCAGCGGCCGGGCAGGGGTCAGCACGCGGCGCTGGCCGCCCAGGGGTGGCGGCGCCAACCGTGAGGCCTGGGCGACGCGGCGTGAGCGAAGTCCGCGTCCTCCCTGACGGGGCGACCCCTTCATGTGCGGTCCCAGGTGGGCCCCTGGCCGGGAGGTCACGCAGGACAGTCCGGAACCCCCATCTTGTGCGCCTTTGGCTGAAACGTGGGTATTTGAGCCCCAACGGCTCCGGAGGCGGACGCGGCCCAAGGGCAGGCGGGGGTCAGAGGGTGTGAGGGGAGCCCGGGGCTGGCCGAGGCCGCGGGGGGACACGCGCTGCCCAGCGGGACGGGCCGAGGCCGCAGCCAGGATGGCGCCTGGCGCTTCTCCCAACTCCGAGGATCCCCGTGGGCGTGTTTGGGGGACGGACGCTGTGACCCCTTCTGCACTCGGCCTGGAGCATGACCCTGCCCTGCCCGGGGGGCCGGCCAGCAGGGCAGGATTTGGGGCGCTGCTCGGGGTCTCGGGGACCCCGCGTGGCCGCAGAGACTGGGTTGCGTCTCGGCCAACGAGGGTGTGTCCGTCCCTCCCGCCGTCCCGGCGCGCAGCGTCCACCCCGGCGCCCGCGGGTGCGGCTCAGAGCACAGACTCAGGTGCGCGTCACCCCGCAGGGGGGGGGCAGGGCGCAGCGGGCGGGCGGGACGGAAAGGACCAGTTTGCCACCGTCAGAGCCGCAGGAAATGACCGGCAGGACTAATTTGGGATCGATTATACTCGCATGATGAAATGATAAAGAAGCACAGAGGAGGTGAGAGATTGAAAGCCGCGCACACCAACACCTGTGCCTTCGTGGAAGCATGTTCACATCACTTCAGACATGAAGACAAGCTCCGGAGCAGGGAAGGTTTAGACCCTGAATAAAATCTACAAATGACTCTGCAGGTCCATGGAGCGTTTCTTCTAGAAAATGTCTCTGGGGGTCTGAGGCCATGCTGGATTGGGGTGTCTCTTTCTGTGCTGGGTTTGTAGGTTTTGTGTACTTTGGACACTCGCCTTGTCAGGTGTGTGATGTGCACAGTATTCTCCAAGCGCAGGGGCCCATTTTGTGGATGCCTTTTCTGAGGCACAGAAACTCTCTAGTGTGTGTGGGGGCACTTGGTCCTACATGCCCTTGTTCCCTGGTCCTTGGTGATGTGTCCCCAAGTTCATCTGTGGGGTGAGTGTGCAGTGGGCAGCACCCAGGTGTTCTTTCTGGTATTTTAAGCCCTTGTCAATGCAGATTTTAATCCATTCCAAATTGTTCAACTGCAGTAATGATAAGGAAAATAGAAATCCAAACTGTAATGTATTGTCACCTGTGAGAAGGGACAAGCTGGAGACTGGACACAGCAAGGAGGTGAGGGAGAGAGAGAAGGGGCTCTCACCTCTGCTGGGAAAACAGCTGGGAGATGTCTTCAGACAATGAAAACAGAACCACCACAGGTTGGACCAACCTCTGCAGGTATTTGTCCCAGATGTGAAGACTCTCTGATGCACCATGCACACCTGTGTTCACAGCAGCACTGACCACTCTTGCTGGCCATGGCCTCAACACAATTGCTATGCACAGTGGAGTGAATGAATAAAAAACGTGGGTCCACACACAATGGAATACTACACAGCTATTAAAAAGGTGAACCAGTGCCCTTAGGGACCAAAGGTGGACCTTGAGGTGCTTTTGCGAGTGAAATAAGTCAAAAAGTGAAAGACGGGCCTCCCCGGTGGCACATCGGTTGAGCACTGCGTTGTGAAGCTGTCTGCTGTCTTCTGCGGCGCAGGTTTCATCCCCGGCTGCTCCCGGCCAGAGGAGGGTCCCACAAGGCTCGCAGACCTCTTGCTGCCGCTGCTCCTCAGCAGTGTACTTCGGTCCTTCTGCCTGCTCTCCTCCCGCTCTGTCTCTGGTGGGATCTCTCACCCTCCCGCGCTTCTGATGTACCCAGTGCATGTATAACAAACAAATAAATAAATAAATAAATCAAAACATGCCTCTAGATTAAAAAAAAAAAAGGTTTTAAAAAAGTGAAAGATATTGGCTGGTCTCACCATCTGTGGAGTATAATATAAAAAGGCCAATAACTGAGAATATAGTGGTAAACAGCAAAAGAAATGTTGGACTGATTGCAAGCTTTGCTCATTATCAGAGGAACAGGGAGAGGAATGGGGAGGAGATAGGAGTGTGGATGGACAGGGCGGGCACTGCAAGGCACTTAGTAGATTCTGAGTGGACACTTGTGCAGGTGGGGGAGTGAAAAGTGACCCACAGTAAACAGTGAAAACAGTAAAAAGTGTAATGTGTGTCCTCCTTTTATAAGAACAAATAACAAATTAACGTGACAGGGTGATGAAACACTCATGGTAAAGATCCTCTCAGCAGACACTCACTGCATTTGTTCAAAGGGAGAACTAGAAAATTAACAGGAATCTGACCAGGGAATGACGTCATTAAGGGGTGGGGGTGTGCTCTCATGCTATCACTGAAACTATTACTGTGAGTGATTTTCGAGCGCAGGTTTCATTTGAAATTTGAATGGACGAGTCATGTCTTGTGATTAAGGACATTTATTATCATAAATAGTTTCATGGACAAAATGTGCTCATCGGCCAGGAGGGTTTGGAGACACAGTGACCTGCTCCAGAGAGGAGGGACATCGCCCAGCTCACGTTCTAGGTGTTAGGGAACAATGTGAGAACCTCCCGTATGTGCTGTGCAGATGTGTGGAATATAAAAAAAAAATGAGCAAATAATGCCAGGCTTAGTTTGCATGATGCTTTACATAATTTAAAAAACATAGTTCCAAGTATAAAAAAGTGAACTTAAGTGTAATCTAAGAAAATTCAGAAGAAGACCTAGTATAGGATCAGATACAATATGGAAAACTAAAGGAACCTAAACAAATTAAAAAAAAATTACAAATTTTTAAGTAAAAATGTAGTTCTTCAAAAGTAATTCAAATTACTTTACTTTTGGAACACCACATCGAGGGATGCAGTCACATGACATCAAACAGGCATCATAGAAATTGATATTCATCCATTCAGGTTTCAGTCATAGATTCCTACGAACCAAGGAAGGTTCCATCCTTCTCTGGAGAGTCAAGTGTGGTTTCCCTTTGTCCTGTGAGCAGAAACATGACTTCTTCTAGAGGAGATGCCTTAGGATCATGAGGGATAGGGGTCCAACACAAAACTGTGCTCCCTCCCTCCACAGGGACGCGACCATAATGGAGACACAAGCAGGCTGTGGGGACTGAGTGCCCAGGACTGGGTCCCATGACTGTGCTCCCAAGAACAGACCCCCATTTACACTGCTTCATTTCATGTAAGTTTGGTGATATGTGATCCGGAACATTCTTCCACAGCAAATTCATGTCTTTAACCATGAGCTGGATTCAGTTTATGAACAAATCACAGGGAGATGGTTGGCAAGGATTTCAGGAAATTTAGGAAACAGGGTTTATTGAAGAATATGAGAATATGAATTTGGGACAAAGGAA
>NW_023602757.1:0-10638 GCF_014898055.3 Talpa occidentalis
CGCAATAACCTCTCACAATAACCTCCTCCCGCAATAACCTCTCACACTAACCTTCTGACCTTCTCGTGGTTCTCTTCTTATATCCCGGTAGCTCCTCCCATTGTACCTCCCAGTCTCATTTGATTAATAGGAAACACCTGTGGTTTCTCAGCAGGTGAAACGGTTAAAGCGAAACTTAATTAATGGCACGTGTGTTGCGCAACACGGCGCATGCTCCAGGCGGCTCCGGACAGAAATCCACCACCTTTTTGGAGTCTTCAAACAGACCAAATGTTGAAAGGTCTGTAACATATCTCTTCAAATCATAACAAACAGTGCAACACTTTAAAAAGATGCTTTAAAACTAAAAATACCATTGTATTTGCCAGAAGTTATAATAGTATTTAGAAAATGACTTGCTTTTTGCTTTTTTAAGAAGTGATAGGAATATTAAGTCTTTTCAAAATAGATGATATATAAAATGTGTAAACTGTAAGCATGTTACAGTGATACTATCGTAAAAGGATGAAATGTATTCACAGAGCCAACTTTTGTCAGGACTGTGCTTTGTTATTTCACAGAAAATAAGAATTCAATCACCTAGACCCTCATCCATACTTAAGCTAAACCCTGATATTCTGCACTTTGTAGTGACTTTGAAGTTGGAGCCAATTTCTAGGTTTCCTAGCATGGTGACCATTATTTTTTGACACTCACAGTCATTAGTGAAACAAAAGAAATTTATGGCACTATCCATGTATCTTAGGGCTTATACCTCAGGGTGAACAAGAATAGAGAGACAAATGGTTCTCTCTGCATCTGACATGTTATTTATTGACTTGACATTTGGTGATCTTTTTTTGCTATCACTCCACCAGAGCAGAATTTTAGCTTTTTACTAGTTCTCAGTAGCTGAATGCTAGGAATGAACACATTGTTACTTCCAAGCCTGGCATTCCCCCTGAGCTGCAAATCTGTGATTGTGACTGCTAGACATTTCCCACTGGTGTTTACAGGTATCACATGAAATAATGTCAACTTGGAACTCACTGATTTTGATGCCAGTCATCATGCTATATGCCCCTCCTTTCATTAATATTATTGTTAGCCAAAATAAAACCCCAGTTATCATCAATAACTTTTGCCCCATTACATGGATTTCACTTCTTAGATATTTTCCTAACTCTCCCTTCTGTCCCTACTCTTGCTGCCTTAATTCAATTCACATTATAGCCTATTTGGATAAAGCTATAGCTTCGTACTTCAGTTTCTTACCTTCAGTTTCTCTATCTCTTGAGTCAATTAACATACATCTGCCTGAATCATGTTTTAGAAATAACATGAATCAATGCATTACTTATCCTTAGAAACTTCCCCTATCTCATCCCTGCTTACCACTTTAAATCAAATTCCATAGTATGGAAAAGTAAAACCCTTCACTAAATAAAGCCAAATTCCCTTTAAAGACTCTCCACTCAGCCTTTTCTCCCTTCTCTACCATAATCCCTGTATTCTGCACTCCACCGATATCAACCCGATACCTCGCCCTAATGCATCAGGATTTTGGACACTGTTCCCTCTGCTGGAAGTTCTCTTCTATCACCCTATTTTTAATCGTCTTAATGCATCCTCACTTACTTTTTAAAACAAGATTGGCAAAATACTTCTATAATGTTTTCTCTCATCCTCGTTGCATTAGTCATAAAGTTATTTGTGTTAACATAGTACTTTGTGTGTAACTTAGTCTTAGCACTTACCACATATGAAATTCGATAAGATAGTTTCTCCCTTGACACTGAAGTCTCTGGAAGAATGCCTCTAATGTGTCATACCTTAACATGAACGTGGTTGATAAGTGGATGACTGACTAAATGAGTTATTGTTCCTGCTCCAACTTTTGACATGTTAAAAGCCTCATTTTACAGATAACAAAATTCAAATGCAAAAGGTTAAGTAATTAGCATAATATCTCATGGTTATTAAGTAGTAGAACCAGCATTTGGACCCCATTTCAGTTGTAAACACTCAACAATCTTGTCTCTCAAGAAAGACATTGCAGAAAAGTTCTATTTTAACGTTTCTGTTTTCTCCTTCATTTGCCACAATTTCTGTTCCAATTTCCCAGTCTTAACCCATAGGGAATTTTCAAAACAATGGTTCATCAGTAAATTCTATTTTTTCCCATTGTACAGTTAATGTTTGGTAATCGTAACATTTCTCTGGAAAATAGAAGGCATAAGCTAACTTATTATCTGAGGATTAAATACATTAATAGAACTACTATGCATTGAAGTCTTTATACCATCTTTAAAACATCCAATGTCCAGATACTTCTTGTGGCAAGATTATTATTTTAAAATTGTTCCAAAATGAAACTAAAATTTTCATACTGATTCTTGACAAAGAAAGTCCATATTCATTTCTCATATTCCCCTACTTGGCAGCAATCAGTAGAAAGGAGGCAAAATCCTCCATCGCTTTCAAGTTATACTCATGTAAAGCAGCTTTAAAATCCTCCTGGAGTTCATCAACAATCACCTACAGCCAAAATACTTTTTAGAAAGTGCTTTTAAACAATTAAACTGCTTGGTGGAAAAAAAAAAGTGCAGCATAGTTTTGTTGATTAAAGTTCATTCAATGAAGTCAGTGCTTACTTTATTCATTTGTGAGATTAAGGTAAAATCCCACTGGGGATTTTGCCAACATCTGTGAATGCAAATAACTTTCCTCTTAAAAATCTGCTTTGTTTTCACCAAATCAAGATCACCATTTAACTAGAAGCATGTCCTAAGCTGATCTTAAATTTGTGTATATTTCATTTACTAGAGGGGCATGTTTAGAGAATAGTAATAGTAACATCGATTTGTTATAAGTTCTGATTATGTGTCAACACTGTGCTGTGCTTTGCCAATGAGCACTTGTGTATACTAACTCAGTTCACTTTCAGGACAATCTATAAAGCTGCCATTTTCATCTACATTTTATATATGAGAAAACTAAATGCACAGAGATAAACTTGCTCTAGGGCACACAGAGAGTGGGTGAAGAAGTAGCTGGTATTACAAGCTTGATTAAATTCCAAATTTCACAACTAAAATTCTTTTAAAATTAAGACTAGATGTTTCCTTGTTGCATTTAAATAGCATGAATCACAAACTATGACTTAGAAATGTCCTTAAGTTTCTGGCTTCCAACCACTGGTTTTGTTATTCAGTTGGTATTTTCTTTATTTTATTCATACCCTGCACTTTTTCATGAATTAAGGTATTTTATAATGGTGATGATAGCACAATAATATCATATAAATCAAATGCAGGAAAAGAATAAGCACAAAGACAAGAAGCTGAAACAGACCACAAATTATACTTTACATACCTAGAAGCTATGTGTGAAAAGAAAACCTCATCAGTTATACATTTCACAATGTACATGACAAATATTTCTTCTTAGAGCTAAAACCAGATAAGAACTTATCCAATAGATTCTTACAAGAGCACTGTTTAAGTGTCTTGAATAATATCCCTAACCAAATCCTTAAAATGAGCAGCATGACATTTTCCTAGGTATATTTTTCATCCAATTCTCAAGCTGTGGATGAACAAAAACCAAAGAACAAGTCAATAAATGCAATGTGTACTAGGGCCAACGTGATGTGTCCTCATTTCATATTTGACAAATACTTACTGCTATGCCTTCCACATCCCTGTTACTGTGCTGGTGCTGGACGCTGCACCAGGGACCTGTGAAATGAATCATCTTCCCAAATATGCACACCTTATGTTTCTAGAGACCAAGCTCTTTGAAGGCAGCCACTATGCCTTCTAACTGATCTTTTTATAGTTTTCATGTATTTCACATTCCACAAATGAGATTATTCCTCAAATAATTTATGTGAATTGACAGATATAGAACAGTTTTCCCCATATTGTGGCAATTTTAACATTAAAATTGCTTGAAATGGGGCCTCCCTGGTGGCGCAAGGGGTTAAGCACCTAAGCACCACACTATGAAGCAATCCGCAGCCTCTGCAGCACGAGTTCGATCCCCGGCCAGCCAGGGAGCAACCCACATGGCACAGCTAGACCTCTCCTGTCTCACCCGCTGCTCCCCTCAGCAGTGTACTTTGGTCAATCTGTCTGTTCTGTTCCCCACTCTGTCTCTGGTGAGTCCTCTCGCCCCTCGCATCTCTGGCCTGTACCCCAGCTCTTGTATGCATAAATAAATAAAATCTTTAAAAATAATAATAATAAAAATAAATTGCTTGAAATGATTTACCATAGCATACAGATGGAGCATCTTTCCAAATCTTTATCTCTTTCCAAATCTCTATCTCTTTTTGCTAACCCCAGAAAGTCCAGAGGGGGCAGGGCTCTAATATCTGTCTAAAATTTGATAATCTCCCTATTTATTAAAGTGAGGGGAGACACAACTAAGAACTGTGCTGATTACACTTGATTATCTCACCTTACTGTTAAGACCAGAGATCCTGACTTCCCTTTATAGTAGTATTGGGAGGAAAGGATGTCCTGAACAAATTCTACAAATAGACCCTACCCCTACCCCAAATGGACCCTACCCCTACCCCAAACCAAAGAGATCCAAGGCACCAAGGACTACAGATCCCATAATGTCATCACCACCAAAGGGAGGATTGCTGGGAACTGAGGTTGTAGTTAGGCAGCCAGGTTTGGTATGTAACCAGACATGTGGGCCTTGGGGGCCCTTGGTTTATCACCAGCTTTCAGCATACTTTTGGGGTTCCGGCTCAGAGGAACTGGTTCAGCAATTTCTCTCTCTCTTTCTCCCTGAGTTATTCATTTCTCCATTTCCCCTTTTTGTAAATAAACCCTTTATTAGCCTTTTTGTTGTGCCTTCAGTTGAGTCTCATTATATGTCTCTTTTAAGTATATGGGTGAGGACCCACAGTCAGGCCAACTCATTTCACCTTGGGGTAGCACTGCTGCAATACTAGTAAATAAAGTTTCCTTTTGAAATACTTTCAAATGTAGGGCATTTAAAAAAAAATCACTGATAGTTTCAATAGTCTAAAATGTGGAGATCTATCAGTAACTAAGGTTACTGGAGATATATTCAGTAACTTTTGTAGTTAGAGAGTAGAGATTAGTGCTAATCTCCTTGGTATTACCTATTCATCAGTTATTTTATGGAAGTCAGCTTCTGTATTCTCTGGTTCTAGTGGAGGTTTTCCTGATTTGTTTATTTTTTATTTTTTTTTAAAGAAATTGGGATCAAAGAAAATGTTACAAATGAATCTATTATTGCCTTGCTTTGTGAGAAGAATGCATTCTCAGGAGACTAGATTCCCTGCAAAGGCACGTGCTAAAAAATTGAGTCCACAAGGAGGAAGACATACAACCTCAACCCAGATATTCAAAGAGATCTAGAGAAAGAACAAGATTCTGACATAACTGAATAAAGTAACTGGAGTCAGTTCCTAGGCAACCAGTTTTGGAACAAGACACAGCCACAGAATAGGGATCTCAGAGAATCCTTTTGATCTGTGCACATAACTGGATTATCTACAGTTGCATATTTCTAGACAATAACTCGATTGTGGAGTAAGAAACATAAATCCACAAAAGACTGTTCTTTCTTTTAAAATTAAAGCAGAGTGCATGTTTACTCCAAAGTGATATTTACTGTCAAAATATTGACTCAGCTAAAACAAGATTGCAAATATAGGAGAGAGATGATTGAACTGTTTGTATTATTTGGGATATAACTAATGTAGTATTTCCAAATGCAAGCAGGAGAATTAACATTTTCTAGTTTTCTTTTAGTGACACATCCTTATGGACAAATTATTAAAAGTGTAGAAATGTGATTCAAGTTTTCTGACTTAACTGTATTTCTCCAGAGGTAACCTGATATCGGGGAAGACAAGGCAGTTACTCAGAGGTGTGAGGTCAAGGTAAGAGCCCCCAGAAAGTCTGTTACTAACTCTCCAGACACAGACAAGCAAAATCCATGAAGGGAGAAAGGCATTTTCTCTCCCTTAAAAAGGTTACGCCAAGTCTTCAGGCTAGAAAAACAAAATAACTCCACTCACATTAAGCTCCACACTAAATGAACAATGCTGGAGATCTTCCAGGAAAGAGATTTTGGTAAGGAAAGAGAAAAAGGGAAACTAGAATTCTAAAGGGAAGTAGGAGTCCCTTAAGAGAAATTTCATTCACTGTAATAAACACCAAAAATGGGAAATTCTAACCCAGGCTGGACTTACAGTTTTTCATGGCCAAAGAGCACAGGCCAAAAAGGGATCTGGTCCATGGCTGTGTTTGGAAAAAGAGCAACATGATGCAGTATTTTTAACATGTATAATAAAATGCCTCTCCTCCTCCTTCTTTTACTCAAAGGAGTTAAAAGAAAACCATTCTGGGACCTTCCTGGTGGTGCAAGGGTTTAAGACATCCCCAGTGGCGCAGATGGTTGAGTGCAGTGCTGTGAAGCTGTCCGCAGCTTCTGTAGCAACAGTTCGATCCCCACCGGCCACAGAGCAACCCACATGGTGCAGCAGACCTCTCCTGTCTCTCCTGCTCCTCCCCTCAGCAGTGTATTTCGTCAGTTTGCCTGTTCTGTTCCCCCACTCTGGCTCTGGTGAATCCTCCCTCCCAAACACACATCTCCCAAACACACATCTGGCCTGTACCCCAGTTCTTACATCCATAAACAAATAAATAAATCTTAAGGAAAAAGAAACCATTCTGAGGGAAGATTATAAATCCAAAGCAAACTGTCAAAGCAATTTAGTATCCCTATCATTTTTTTAATGTAGAATAAACCCCTTTAAACAAAACTCTCCTGAGTATTAGAAAAAAATTTCTTCCCAATTGTAATTCCTAAGTTTAAACAACAATAGACATAAATACTTTGATGACTTAGAGCATGGCTGTTAGAGTACATATTTCATAATAAATGAGCTTTACCCAAGAATTATTAATTTAAAAAAAAAAGAGCAACATGACTTTTAAAATTTAAACAGCAGTATCATAAAAGGTCGTGAACTGGACATAAACTCCTTTTATTTGTAGAAATTGCAATCTCCACATTGTAATCTGGGGTCATTACCATGAATTATATTTAAATGACAAAAGAGGAAATTCTCAAAAGACTTCGAGACTTTAATAAATATCCTCGTTATTTTCTTTACAGTGTGAAGAAAGGTAGTTTTACTTTATCTTCTGAATTATAACATATGATAACACAGTTCTGTGTTATCAGTCATAATGGAATTAAATGGTGTTCCTGTATATTATCTTTGTCTTGATTCGTCTCTGCGTGTCTGAGATCTTTCTCGTTTATCTCTCTTTCTCTTGCTCTCACTTTTGAGTTTTTCTTTTGCTTGTCTCTCTTTCCTCCCTTGCGATATAATACCAAACACAGTTTGATTCTTGATTTTTAAAAAGTTTATTTATTTATTTTTTTTAAAAGTTTATTAAAGATTCCCAGATAGCATCTCTATAGAAAGTCCACTAAAATGATATTACAGGATTTTTAAAAACAGAAACACATATTGAGGTGAATGACAACAAAATTTTGGAATTTGGAGGGTGGATAATAAATAATCCAAAACATTCTTTTTTAAATGTGCAGTAAGAAAGTCAAATTTTGTCTGATTTAAATGACAGAATTCCTGAAAAAGTCCAGAATTGTTGATACCAAGTGCCATACATATAAAAAGGCAAATTAAAAGATTCTATTTTATTAATAAATACATAAAATATGGGTGTAGGTATACAATGTAGAAGAATGAACATGTCTGAATTGTGACATTGTTTTTATTTTTGTTATTTTGTGTTTCCAACTATTTCTGGGGTGAACATGAATCTCTGGTATTATGAAAAATGTTTAAATGCCATGTCATCTTCAGTATCTATTTAATGGCATGTCTTACACATCAAATACAGAGAAGAAGGCCTCTGGCCCCAATTCCTCTCTCCTAGGTGTTTTCCTTTCCTGTGTGTCCAGGAAAATCTGCCCAACAGATTGTGACCTCATAAGCATTTTAAGCCCATAATGGCAAAATTGCTTAAGGAAATACTTAACATTTCCTTTTGTTTCTCCAAAATAAAACCCAAAAAGTCTGGAAGCCACCTCATCCAGTCTTGCATACTTAGGGCACTGAGTTTCTATTTCCTTTCTCCATCCTGAAGCTTTTCTAATAGAAGAATATTGATCTGCTATTGGTAGGTCAGCCCATCCAACCATCCGTTTACAACGAGAGTTCCAGGAAGGTAATACCAGAGCTAGTGATGTGGTATTTGGGATATGGGTGTAAATATATGAGTATCATTGGCAGAGAAATCTGGAAGTCTAAACAAGATAAAAAATGCAGTACATTGGACTATGAAATTCTACAGAGAGGTGTAAAGTTTTCTTCTCTTGTGCCAATTCTGGGCTTAGAGGGTGCTCAGGACGGACCACTCCAAGATTCTCATAGTTCTCAGGATGACATGGAGATTATTTTGAGTTGAGGACAACTGAGGCCCTGGAGTCTAAGGAGAAGCCCTTGCCCTTCCCCTGATAGAAGAATCGATAGCCAATCCTTTTACTACCTAGAAAGATGAAAATTAGGAGTATTACCTAGGTATAGAATCATCTGCAGCAATGTCCTCTCTTTCTGAGAGATCTATTTTTATTTGCACAGTAAACATGAAGTCATCCCCTCTTTGTCATGTGAAGTCCCCATTCTCTATACTTGGCACCCCAGTCCATTACCCCATTCCTCAATTCAGGATTTTAAGCCCTATGCTTCCCTGCTAAGGCAAAATCCTCATCATCAGTGTAGAGCCTCTGTGCACACATTATTAAATTGATCTTTTTTCCTTCATCAGGATTCACAGATGAGAGGAATTTTGCCTCAGGCTTTATTCATATCCAAATGTCAACTGTACCTGACAAATAATTTAGATGATGAGATAAGAATGTTTTGATTTAGTGAGATTTAGATAGGATTTGGGGTGAAGCTGATATTGTCATGGGTTGCAGCTTTGGGAAATTTTGGAATGGAATAAATATGAAATAAATAAATAAATATGAAATGGCAATAAGACATAGATGTGACTCTTTGGAGACAAAGAATGAACTACAACAGACAAAGAAATGATCCTTAAGATGTCCATGTTCTGTTCTCCAGAACCTGTGACTATTACCTACAGACAAGAAGAAATTTGCATATATGATTGAAGATTTTTCAATGGAGGTAGTATCCATGGTGCACCCAACATAATCTCATAAATTCTTGCAAGAGAAAGGCAGGAGGTCAGAGAGGAAAGCATATGATATGCTCCAGGAAAATAATAAAGTAAAGATCAAAATCAACAAACAACTATAAACCAGAGACACACTACAGGCCAGGAAGAAGGGAGTAGGATCAAAAACACGGGGGGGGTGGGAATTGTATGGAACTATAACCAAGATGAAATGCATACATTGTGCAAAAATGAATCAAATGATTGTAAGAAATATAAAATTTAAAAAATAATAAATAAATCTTAAAAAAAAAAGAATATATATGCTGTTAACTTATAGGATGGAGAGGGTGCTACAAGTCTAGAATGGGTTGTTCCCTGGACATTCTGTTCCCTGGGAGCGCTGGTGCCCGGGGGAGGGACAGCTAAGCTTCCTGAGATAAAGTGAGCCCAGAGGGCTGAAGGTAGAGCGAGGTCTGTGTGGCCGAGGTGAGAGACGGAGGTGAGAGTGGAAAAAAATCTTAAAGTTACACAAAAATAAATTGACAAATCAGTTTGTGTTGACTCTAGAGAACAAGATAAGGACTCTAACTTTTTACTGTGACTGTGGGAAGGCATGGCATGAAAAATACATTGAGAATTTTGAGTTTTCTTATTTTTAGTGAAATTTTGAATCATCATAACAGGTATTTGTTTTTCTTGGGATATATTTTTAAGAAAAAATCAAAGAAGAGAATTTTATATAAAAATAGTAAACAATTATATCCCTCAAGTGTCTGACAATCTAACACTTTATATGTTCCTTTTTTTTTCTTTTTCTCTAATACTGATATGACTAATAGCTTTTCTGCCAAAATTAAGTGAGAAACTTTAATATTGTTTAAGATTATGATATCAACATTTCTTTGAAAAGTTCATTCTAACTCTGAATCTCGTTGAGATTCAGCTGTGTTATCATTAGGACAATATTCAATTTATATTTCACAATCACACATAACTATAGGGTATTACGGAATGCATACGCTTTATCATGCAAGGCAGTTACTATAAATGTAACATTCGTCAGCTTCTCTCCTACAGGAAGGCTCCTTGGTTAACCACAACATAGTGCAGAGAACTACACTCACAGTTACAGAATTCAGACAAGTGCCCGGGTCTGTGATATTTTCTGCCACCAGCTTTTCAACACCTGTTGATCAGTCAATCAGAGGAAATCTCGGGGGCTGAAGATAGGCCAGCTCTGTTGAATTCCTTCCCAAAATAGCAATAGCTGAGTAAATTGCTAGGCTCGCAGAAGCAGAAATGGTCAGACCTCAGGATTTTGTGTGGCACGCAACTGTCTTCATTTTTTCAATATTAACTCCTTCTTTGGTCCAACAGCTGATTTCCTTCTTTACATATTTCTTCCTTCCTTTCTGTTTTCCCAGGGAGTGACAGCCACATCCTT
>NW_023602758.1:0-10638 GCF_014898055.3 Talpa occidentalis
GAATGGATCTTTAGATGTATAAGCCAGAAATATTTACTACTCAATGGCAGCAAGCTTTGGATAGTTTGCTAGACAACATTATTGTAGTATAGTTAACTAATACAAATGGTGTTCATTTAATATGCTTTATACTTTATTCTTTTTGCCGTGGTATTCTCAAAGTGAACAGTACCCTTAAACTATTAAGTGAATTGTTTAATTGAACTCTGGATTACCTACTAATGTAAATTGTGTTATTTACCTCTGATCTTTCCAGTGGTATAAGGATTAAAATCAGGGACCTGGGGGCAATATCCTGAAACAAGGTATGTTTTTCCCAAGTAAAGTTCACCATGAGATACACTGTTTGTATTTTCGTCTCCTGAGAAGATTTTCCTTTTCCATTGTGCTTCAAGTCACTCCTAAATGCCAGGTACCAGCATTTTGGGAAAAATATCTGTGAAACAGTACCAAATTCTTTCTCCTCAGGCAACAAAACATGGGGCCTCTCTGCGATCATGGAAATGTGTGGAGGAAGAGAAGGTCTTCTAATCATGGAGTCTGGGTGCAGCCTGATCATTTGCATTTTTAACAACTTCACAGGTGACACTGATACCAGTATAGATTATATCTGCTGATTAGGTAAGTGGAAAGAAATTTTCAAAAGACATCAGTCTTAAAACATTAAACATTATTTGGCATGCATCAGTTTTTTACAGAGAAGGAAATGAAAATGAATGGTGAACTTGGTAAATCAGTTAAATTATAGTTTGGGTAAAAAAATCTACTTTTCAGCTCATATAGTTGCTGTGAGTTTTAAATGAGTTTATGACTGTAAAGTATACAGAAACTTCAAGAAATGTTATTGTTATAATCTCAGTTGTTGTCTCTACCAACACACCCGACCTCTGCATTTTTGTATAAGTTTTTTTATTTCTTGGGCACTGTGTCTATTCATTGTAAAATGAAATGGTTGGAATAGATAATTTTTTAGGTCTTTCCTAGATTTAAAAATCTCTAATTTTGTATTAACAGAAATTGATCACATCTGTCTAAGACTTTAGCGCTGAATGTGCTCTCCTCCCTCCACAACTCTGGTGTCCTGAAAATCTTGTTTCTTATTTATCTTACCTAATTTTTTCCTGTGGAACATATTTATCTTCATATAAAGTAGCTTGGATTTTAGGTCAATCTCTATCCCTATTTAAGTGCCTGGGAACTTAGAACTAAGGTACTATAAAGAGAGAAAGCCAAACAGGAAAGGTATTTTCTGTTCCTATGGTCATATTTTTCCATTTGGGTTTTCTCTGAGGCTTTACTCAAAGAACTAAAACCCCATTAGTGGGCCTCCCCGGTGGTGCAGCGGTTGAGAACTGGGTTGCGAAGCTGCCCGCAGCCTCTGAGGTGCCGGTTTGATCCCCGGCTGCTCCCCGGTCACGGCCACCAGAAGAGGGTCCCACATGGCGCGCAGACCTCTCCTGCCGCCCGCTGCTCCCCCCAGCAGTGTACCTCGGTCCTTCTGCCTGTTCTACTCCCCGCTCTGGTTTGGTGAATTCTGTCACCCTCCCGCACTTCTGACTGTACCCAGTGCTTGTATAAACAAACAAACAAATAAGTAAAACATGCCTCTATAAAAAAAATTTTAAAAAATTAAAACCCCATTAGTGGAAGTGCTACAGAAGGAAGCTGCTATTGTTTTAATGATAAAGGTCTAATTACTATGATGTTGTAATTTACCTTACATCGAAGAGTGGAAATTTCAAATTGTTGTAGGGTTAGAAACTGCAAATAATATAAACAGACAAAAAAAGAAACTGCAATGCAAGGAACTGCATTTGTTTATCATTGACTGCACTGAAGGGTTGCTGTCTAAACTTCTGTATAATCACATTCTTATCAGTGTAACTTTACTTACAGCATGAAGAGTAACTTTATTTAATGATGAGAAAGTAAAACTGAGGAGAAATGAAATGCATACTTGCCAGAAGGTTCATTATCATTGACTGTTTGCCTTCATTTGAAATGCCCTAAAACTTTGAAAGTTGAATTTTTTTATATATTTTTTACATCATTTTTCATTTTTGCACAAGGTTTGCTTTTTTATCTTGGTTATAGTTCCCATACAATCCCCCCCCCCTTATTTTGACCATAATCCCTCCCCTCCCCCCCGCAGTGTGTCTCTGGCTTATAGTTGCTTATTGATTTTGATTTTTACTTTATTATAATTAGTCTGAAAGTTGCATTTTTATAGGAGGAAATATGGTCTCCATGGGCACTGAAGCTCACTACCTCTTGCCTATGTGACAACTCTCTTTTGCATCACCAGTTTCCCACTCAACTGCGTCTTTGTCTCTGCACTCAAAATGCAGTTCTTATAAATAACATTGTAGAGAAATAAAAGCCTCATTTGGCAGTTCCTCTCTAGGAACTGCCCATGGTCTCCCTTTAGCAGCAATGCATCTCAAAGGCAATGCACATTCACTCTCTACATGTCTATTTCTGATGCTCATAATGGTCTCCTCCTTTTCAATGAAACTGTGAGCTCCTTGATCATATTAACTCCTACATCTCAAAGGTCAGTTCTTGGTCTTAGTCAATTGTCCTTTTCTTGGAAATATGTTTTCAGTTTGATTTCCATATTCTCCTGCTATCCTTTTACTTCAGAGGTTGATTCATCTGAATCTTCTACAACTTTCCAACTTTCAATGTTGTTGGAATGCCCCAGGGCTGAGTCTTCAAACATTTCTTCACTAAGTACGTGTATTCTGTGGAAGATCTCACTTGTCCTACAACTTTAAATATCATCTGTACACAGATGTTCCCAAAATGTCTCTACGTCCTGACTCTTCTTTCTAAAATAATACCCACCTGTCATTTTTCTATTTTCCTTTTCAGCACGTTTTTCCACCACCATCCCTTAAACTCCTTTCACCCATTCTTTCTCTTAACTTTGGAAGCCTTGTTCATTTGTGTCTGCTACTTTTTACAAGTACTTTACTCTGTCAAATTATTCAATACTTGTCTACATCATGCAAGGTGCTTTAGCACACATAATATACATAATTTCCTCCAGTGCCTCCCATTTTGCTATAAATGGCAACATTCCATCTTTTCTTTTGGCTGAATAGTATTCCAATATGTGGATATACCACATCTTCTCAGTGGTACTTACGTCGTTTCCATGTCCTAGCCATTGTAAATAATGCTGCAATAAACATTGTAGAGCATATCATTTTTTGAATTGACAGTTTTATGTTCAGATAGGTGGTTAAGAGTGGGATTACTGGGTCACATGGAATTTTCATTTTTAGTTTTTAAGGTAAATCCAGACTACTTTCCAAAATGACTGCACTTTTTGAGCACTTATAAGATCTCTTAGCAACTTTCAACTGTACCATATAGTATTATTAATTAGAGTGAGCATGCTGTACATTATATCCATAAAACTTATTTCTTTTATAACTGGAAATGTCTCTCTTTTGGTCATTTTCACTCACCCCCAATCCACTCACCACTACCTCTGGCAATCACATGTCTGTTCTCTGTATTTCTGAGGTTTTTTTAATTCCACATAAAAGTAAGATTATAAGGTATTTTTCTTTCTCCATCTGACTTATTTAATTTGCCATAATGACCTCAAAGTCCAACTATGTTGTCACAACTGCCAGGATTTCCTTCTTTTTATGACTGAATAATATTTCTCTGTATATATATATATTATATATATATTACAGTATACATTGTATGTGTACATGTACTTACGCATACATACATATATATCCATTCATCGATCAGTGAATTCTTAGGTTGTATCTGTGTGTCTGCTATGGTAGTGTAAGTAATACTGAAGTGAACATGCAGGTGCAGGTATCCTTTCAAATTAGAGTTTTCATTTCCTTTGATAAAATGGAAGTGAAATTGCTGGATCATATGGTAATTTTATTTGTAAAGTTTTGAGGAATCTCCATACTGTTTTCCACAGTGTCTGCTCCAATTTGATTTCCCACTAACAGTATGCAAGGCACACATCCTAGGCAATATTTACCTCTTGCTTTCTTGATAATAGCCATTTTAACAGTTGTGAGATGATATCTCAATGTGGTTTTGACTTACATTTCCCTCCTGATCTGTGATATTGATTAGTGATGTCATTTTCTATTCCCTTCCCCAGTTTTATTTTTCTTCACAGCATTTTCTAGCACTGACTTTATATTATCTATCCATTTATTTGTTTATTGTGTCTGCCTCTCAAAGGATGAAACTCCATGAGGGCAGGGATTTGGCTTTGCTCCCTGCTATATTTCCAACGCCCAGAACAGCGTCTGGTAAGGCATGTATTAGGAACACAATAAATATTTGTCAAGTGAATAATTAATAACCAAACTCATTCTCTCAAACTGTTCAACATCCACTTATTTCATGCAGTAGTGCCAGGCAAGCATAGCCTCAGCTCTCTAAGTAGGATAATAACAGACTGCCTGAATTATTTCTCACTCAACATGCAGGGTAGGAGGGCTGGATTGAGGGACATAATGGAAGGGGCAGGGGAGTGGCAACAATTCTAATTTGTGTCCAAACTTGGGAATGGAAAATCCAGTTCTGCCCAGTGCAACTGTTGGTGTTGGGGTGGAGAAATAACGGGATGCAAGGGCCTTAAGATGGCTACAGCTTTGTGATTATCAGGAGAAGAGCAGAGAAGGGCTCCAAAGAGCAAACAGTTATATGGAAAATGATCAGATTTCCTGGAGCAGAAGAAATTTGCAAGGCCCAAAGGAAATCTATCACTTTAATGCCTGTTTCCTTGATTTTTAGTGCAGGATCATGACTGCCTGCACATTGCTTGATGCTCAATTCAGTATTGGATGTAGGACAGGTACTATGGGGAATTCAAAAATGAATTTTAAAAAGTTTCTACCTTTATAGTGCTTATAACCTTATAGGAGATGATAAGATATAGCTAATAGAGGTAAAAGCATTACGTAACATACAATGTACTCGGTGAAGCCATGGAATCAGCAAATTATATCTGTAAAGGAGGCTATTTCTGGATTGTGTTTAAATATAGAAATAGTCTCTTGGGTACAAGAAAAGGAACAATTTACCAGTCACAAATCTCTTCATCTGCAAAATGTAGGTTTTAAACAGAAGTTTCTTTTTCCTGCTTCCTTCCAGTTCTAAATTGCTGTGACTCTTAATTCACATACATTAATTATATATAAATACACATACATACATAGATAATAAAATCTCAATAATTTGGATTTTACTAATTTGGAAAATATGATCCACCGTCAGAGTGAGGCTTGTTGAATTTTCCTTTTGCTCCATCAGTGACATTAATAGTTTGTTCAACAAACACTATAACCAAACTATAAAAGGAAATCTTATCAACTTTAAAGAACAAACTGTTTTCAAAGTGGTCAGAACTCCTATTAGTAAACAAATAGCTGAAGTAGACGTCAGTCACTTGGACTAGTGTTTTGATATCCTTCATACCATACCATTCCCAGAATTCAGTTCTCTGGGGAGAAATGGTTGACACACCAGGTCCCTGAAAATCACCAGGAGGCAGCTTGACTTGCCTGAAGGGGAAACCAGAGGAAATCATCTCCAGAAGAAGCAGGGCCTAGCCATTTATCCCCTGACCATTTCATTGTTACATTTCTTGTTCTGGCAATAAAAAGTGCTTGCAAAAAGTATGTAACATAAAAGATGTATTTTTCTTTCCTAATAGGTCATTATGTAAATTCATTCATTCAAAAAGATTTATCTAATACCTACATTCAGGAGGCACTATTATATATCCTTGTTACATTATAGATTTTTTGATACTGTGTGTTTCTTTCACTCACAGCTTTTGAAAATATGCTAGAAGAATATCTCCTCATTATACAGTTAAGTTTAACGGGAATTTCTATTATGTTGCCTCAAAAGGCTGTGTGTGGACCTCATGTACAGATGGGAAGATTCCCCAAAATAGAATTTTTGATTAAAGAATACTAAAATTAAGAAAAAACCTTTAGGACGAGGGTTAGAAAAACTGAAATTTAGAATGAGATGCAAATTTTTTAAAAGGCAGGAAAGGAATGGAAGAATAGAAATGGGAAATCACACCACTAGAAATTTTCATTATACCTTAGAATACACATCACACACTACATCCAAAAGAGCAGAGACATATAGGAAAGCAGCAACAGGAGTCACACAACCCATCAGCCACTCTCTGTAGATGGAGAATCAAGACATGCCAGGGTCTCCAGGCTCCCTGAGCACATTGAGGTGAGTTCCAACCTGGTACCTTTCCTCAGTGCTGCTCTCCTCACCCACGGCCTGGCTTTTCAGGGACTGTTCATTCTTCAGAGCCTCCCTGTCTTCCAACTTCTCTAAGTGCAGCCCTCCCTAATTCTTCCTGTGCCAAATGACAGCCACTTCCTGAATACCTGTGAACCATTACAATGTTGCAGTTAGCATCAAAATGGTTCTTCAGTGGGTGTTGAGTTCTTCCAGATGAGACTACAGGTTCTTTCTTGTAGGACTCACACCTTAAACCTTTGAGTAATGTATGAATTTACATATGAGAAAAGTCTTGTGAGATATACAAATTAAATTGTTATAGATTTATAATTTATATGCAATTATATAAGAGCAAATTATATAATTACATATAAATTATATAAAAATACTAATGAATTGCATTTGAAAAGAATAGAATATTGAAAAGAATAATACTGTAGGAAAGTGAAACTATTTTGGAAAATTTGGGATATAGGGCCCGCCATATCCATTGCACTTAACTCCTTGCAATACATAAATGAGACACAAAAGTATTTTTGGCTGACAAATTGATTGCTGAATGGTAATCAGGAAATTTTTCTCTACTGAGACTTTTCATTCTAATCTACATGTTTCTATATCAGGTTGTTTAGTTCAAATAATCAGATAGTATGTACCAAATCAAATGCAAGACACTCACCACCACACCCTAAAAACTTCTGAGCTTCCTGTGTCCTGTATCTGGGTTAATGACATCCCCACCCGGCATGTGACCAAACCAGGAACTTGGTGACCGCTCAGCATTCTCCTTACCCTGAGGTTTGATTCCTCATGAAATTCTTGAATCTCTCAGATCCACATCTGTGTCTCCTAATGTGTAGCCTTTATTTTGGTTCTGGCCTTAGCATATTCGCCCAAGTTCCATTATCATTTCCTAACTGGTTGCCTTGTATCTAGTCTCATCACTCTCCAGCCCCAGCCACCTACAAGTGTGGATGATCTTTCTAAAATGCAAATCTGTTCCTGTTATTTCCCCTCTAAATATTGTAATGAGTCTCATTGCCTAACTGTTAAAGTCCTTCAGGCATTTTAACCTTTATGGACCCTCATAATATTTCTAGTCCAGGCTTTTCCTTTCCATACAGTTCTGACTATTTGCCTGTAAACATCATACCTTCTACCCATGTCAGACTTTGAAATGCCATGCCATTGCATTTCAAGTGTAAAACATCTTTGACTCTGTATCCATTTAAACTATTTGAGTGACCTTTAGACCTAACCCAGGGACCAATTTCTTTCTTTCTTGCCTGTTAATGCTCCAGTATATTTATTCAAATACCTATTTTGCTACATATATCTTCTCTATCCTCAGAGGGTTAGGGAGGAAAATAGCAGACCCTGGTATGGGAGAAAGTTTATAGTTTGACATTTCATATTTGTCATCACCGTAATAACCACTCACATGTTTGCTGAACTCTTTGTTGAAAGAGTTTAAAAGAAAAGGAATTTCAGAAGAGAGCAGTAGGAGTACAGGCTAAGAAGTAGCAATGAACTTGCACTAAGCTGAGACTAGCCAAGGTATTCTCTTCCTGACATTGCTAAATTAGAGGTTTTTGTGAAGTGGCTAAAGGTGAAGGATGGAGCCCATTTGAACAAACAGTAACCTAGTAAGTAAAACATGGATGAAATGAAACAGAAAAAAGACTCTGCTTGGGAGGCTGGAATATTGGTAGCACCTTATCAGAAAATGATTAGCCTGGATTACACTTCCAGACCAGTTTTCACCATCTGAATTTGAAAATTGCCTGAGGAAAAACTGGTTTTCCACAAATTACCCACAAAACATCCTTGCCAACCTCAGGATTTAGGCCACCTGGTGGCAGTTTTTCAGTTTTAGATTTAATTCTTTAAAGTGGTATAAACTCTCCAAATTTGTACCCATAGACTCTTGAACTGTGCCAGGCATGAAAAAGTCTATTTACACATATTTGTTGAATGAGTGAATGAGTTGAATGTATAAATAAATGATTAAATGCAGCAAAGCTTTGTGGTGAAAAGAGCTCTGATTTTTTCAGCTGCAGTCAGACAGTTATTCTGAAGGTCATGAGTTGGGGTGATGCTAAGAAAGTGACAAGATCTGAGTCTCAGTTTTGGTATGCAGAAGCTCTAATCTCTAAGGTCATATCCAGAACTGACAATATTGACTTAATTTGGGGCGTCATTTGAAAAAAAAGTATTCAAACTTGATGGTATATAAAAATGACTTAAAAGTTATAATATATGATTTTTGAATATGTATATGAATATATTATTTTTCTGGAAAATATTTAGCTGAGATCAAAAGACCTTGGGAGTTACAACATAAAAAGATTTATTAGCTGTGACATGCAAACTTCTTTTTATATTAATTTTTTTTTTGTTTTTTACATCACTGTTCATTCTTCAACAATATTTGCTTCCCCTCACCCCCTCAGGTGTAGTCCCCATAGAGTTTTTTGGCAGCTGAATTGAACACATAACTGGAGGAATCTAGATTCCCTTCTGAATACATTGTCATCTCTCCTCCTCAGCTACATATTTCCAACATTGACTTTTTAGATGTCATTCCTCTTGGCTTGACCCAGTCCCAGGATGCCCTCTACTGTAATAACCCCTTCCTCACATATGGAACCATACTCATGGATGGGAATTAAATATGGATTTTCCCTTCTAGATAAACATTAGACATAAAAAATGTAATTATGGCATTATATGTTTGTCTGTCTCAGCTAAAATGCAAGATCTAGCAGAAAAGACCTTTTTAAAAAGTTGTATTCCTAACATAAGATTTTATGAAACAGATTGTCAGTGCTTTTTAATACTGATCTTTAAGGTGCAGAGCTTAAAAGCATCAGCTAATTCTAGAACTGGGACAGGGACTATACAAAATAATTCTGGGGAATCTTTACAGCCAGAAATTAAGGGGGTGCTAAAAAAATCACCCTGATAATAATGTAATTACGTCAAACTGATGCAGAAGCCCAACTGAAAAATTTCATAATGGCCAATTTTAGTAATAAAATTAAGTAATATTAGGTTATAAACCAAAGTATAAAATAATATCCACGTGTTTATATTAAATAAGCCATTACATAAATAACAAATGGAGGCAAGTAGACAAATGTAAGCAGAAGGATTTCAAATTATTTATGTGACTACTCCTCCCTTGCAGAGGTACACATAACCCCCCACTCTGTAGATGCAGCTGAGTACTTATCACCAAAGAGTAAGCACAGCAATGGGGAAAGAAAGTGTGACTTTACAGTGGAGAAACTTGACACACTTGACCTGAGCCAGGTGACTGTGCTGGTTCATAGTACTAGTACTCTTAATATGACTTTACCTCTCATTTTCCTCTTAAGAATCCATTACTCATATCCAATCATTAGAAAAACATTAGAGACATTCTGGTTGAGGAGTACACTACAATATACTTGACCACTACTCCTCAAAGATACTGAGCTCATGAAATATAAGGAAAGTTTGAGAACCCATCATGGCCAAGAGAAGCCTTTGGCAATGTGGTGACTTAAGTGTAACAGGGTATCCTGGATGGGATCCTGGAACAGAAAAAGGGCATTAGGTGAAACCTGAATAAAGTATTGACTTCAGCTATTCATAATGTATCACAGAGAAGTTTAACATGGCCGCTGTGCAAGGATGACACACAAATTCATAAAGCATTCCATATTTTTAATAAATCCTGGGGGGAAATGTATCAATAGTGGCTTATTAATTTTTAAAAATATACCAAAATTAACGTAAGATATAGTAATACAGAGCATGTGGGATAGTATATAGGGTATTAATAGTTCTCTAGATAAATCTAGAATTTATTCCAAAATAATTTGTTAAACAAATAAAAAAGCATGAGCCAAACCTCTTATCACACTCAACAGTATTTGTCATGTGGAAATGTCAAAATATTAATTAAATACCTTTTGTAAATTTAAATAGAAGATGGAGAGATAAAAAATAAAAGGAATTTTTCGATCTAGGAAGGAGAAAGATGAAAATGTTTTAGGCAATTAATTAGAAAAAAGTAGGGTTCATTAATATAGGAAACACTATCAAAAAATTACAGAAAGGGAAAAACAAAAGCTGTCATAATTTAATCATATAGCATAATTAATATTATTACTATTTTATTTTTCAATTTAAAATATCCATGTATATTTTTGTGGAATTTCTCATGTTGTAATCACATTTGATATACAACTGAAGTTGTTGGAATTCTCTTTTCTTAATCGAAGACAGATCATACATAGAGCAAGTTAATTGGTCTCATTCTGCATTTTAGACAGAATTTATTTAAATAACATTTTAAGACTACATAAATATCCACAA
>NW_023602760.1:0-10632 GCF_014898055.3 Talpa occidentalis
AGAATAATGACCAAAATTAACTAATGAAGCAGAAAACCTGAATAGACCATTAACTATCAAATGAAGTTATAATGTATGTCCTCCAATTTTGTCTCCTGGGATAGATACTGTTGAGTTCTATTACATTTTAATGAACTGATAATGCCCGAAGAAACTATTTCAACCATATGAAATGAAATAATTTATTTTATGATGTTAATATGTCACTGATAGTGAAGTCTCCAAAAATTAGATAAGAAAACTATCATTCAAATGTCCTGTGAATGTAAATGTGCAAAACCTGAAATACTAGCATACTATCCAGTTAAATAATTATATTAGGCACTTTGAGATGAGGCTTTTAGGACATTTAAAGAATGTATTAATGCAATAAATGTTAATATCATTAAATAAATCACTGAAAAAATAAAGTGATAGGTGCTAATAGTATTTAAGTTTTAAAGCATGTTGTAGAATTTTCATAAAATGGTACTATTTTGTGTGTTTATTATGGTCTATCAAATAAAATAAACAATAATTATTTCCATCAAAATCATGGTCATGTTAGAATACCATTTATATGACGCATGTTCTTTATGATTCTTGTGAACATGTACGACATTAAGTAAAATAAAGGAATGCCAAATTATATTTATTTTCTAATGATATGATTTTTATAATATAATAAGATGTTTACTTTTAAAAAAGGTAGACATTCTGATACTGGGTTGTGTAATTTCTTCCCAAAAATCTTGTCTACCTGGAACCTGTAACTACAATGTTATTTGGAAATACGATTTGCAGATATGATGAATTAAAGTGAAGCCATACTTCATTAAATATGGTCCCTAACTTAGTGACTACTTATAAAAGGGAAATATGGACATAAACACCCACAGAGGGAAGATGATGTGAAGACACACAGAGAACACCATGGGATTGGAGTGATGTAACCATGGCCAAGGAGTGCTCAGATTGTTGGTAATCACCAGAAGCTGAAAAGAATCAGGAAAGGATTCTTCCCCTACAGCCATCAGGGAGAAATGGGCACTGTGACACCTTAATTTCAGACTTCTAAATAAATTAAAATAATATAATGATTATTGATAACTTGCTTTAGGTATCATTTCCCAATTCAAACTCTTTTGTAGAATATAAACTGCCCAAATTCCCTACCAAGACCTGAGAAGCAAAGATGAGAAGAGATCAATAAATTACTTTCATTAAATAGGTATCTGGAGGAGGAAATATCTACAATGCTGTAAGGGCAGGATGGGCACTGAGCAGGTTTCCTAGGATCTGAGCAGACTTGGGTAAAGGAGAGTCCTGGAGCCCTCGATGAGTTTCTCAGGCTTTTATTGAGCTTTACATGTAGTATGGCAAACAGGTACATAGCAGGCAGGGGTGCCAGGGCGCCAGGAGGACATTAGGCCTCCAAGCCCCCAGCAAGTCTTCATTCTGGGATTCTCTGGCATTCTTTCTCTCCTTCTCGCTCTTGCCTCTCTCCTGCTTCTGCTTCTCTTGGTGACTATCTCTCAATACTCCTCCCATGGCCCACAGAAGTAAAGAAGGAAATCCTAATGGTGGGAGGGCAGGGAAATCCTAATGGTGGGAGGGCAGAAAAGCCTGAAAAACCATTTACCCTACAAATGCTAAAATATTTTCTCATTGATTTTGTGACTTGAATCACATATGTAAAAAATAAACTTACACAGCTGTGGAAATAACTGTGTGTATGTAACAAACCTAAATAGTCTGTTTTAATGTCGCTGTTAAGGTAGTATTTTAGATTTTGATGTTATATGATGTGGTGAGATCACTATAATTTTGGAATGCAAGCCTTAGTGTCAATTAATTTCCTCTTTCTTTCTGCTATCAATTGGGAAATATTTTCCAGGTACATCCAGTGAACGCTGTGATTTTGAGTTTGACCTTTGTTCCTGGGAGCAGGCACAGGACGATGACTTTGACTGGACTCTGAAACCTAGTAGCCTTCCAGCTATAGGCACAGAGCCAGCTGCTGACCATACCTTGCGAGATTCTTCTGGTCATTACATCTTCATCAAGAGCTTGTTCCCTCAGCAGCCCATGAGAACAGCCAGAATTTCAACCCCAGTTATAAGTAGAAGAAGCAAAAATTGCAAGGTATGGAGAGAATGCAGCTATACTGTGAGTGATTGCTGATAGATAAGAGTCAAATACTAAAAATGGAATGGCCAGGATCAGAGCAGAAGTGTGTTTGAATTTATTCAATTTCGTATATATAAGGGATGGGGCTAGGGAGAGGGTGCAGTAAGGATGGCAGTGAAGGAGCTATGCTATAGATAAATTCCATAGATGCTGGAATTTTGTGATCCACTGCAAATTTTCATTCATAGCCATGAATATTACAGTGGAATAAAAATATAGTATCAGTTACTTTCACTTAAATTTCATACTTATTAAAATTATGGGAATTTCACCATCAGAAAAAAAATTAAACAAGTAGCACATAAATGTTTCCAGAAATTAATATTAGAGATAGTTGGAACCATGATAAAATAATTTAAGATTCTTTAGGGTAAAGGAAAGACTGAACTTTATCCTAAAATATTCATGGACTTCTATGGGCAGGAAGGAAAAATGATTTGACCATTAGTCCATGGTCTAATGGGCTGAAGAAAATGTTTGTATATTATTAAAAATAAAAGAACATTGTGAGATGCTCAGAGAACAGACTTATAGCAGCCTCAGAGAATCATTATGCATTTGCAGGAGCTTCTACTCTTCCCATTTATAGATCACTGGATTATTTGTTTCTATTCCCTATAAGATTTGAGACAGGTAGGCAGGGAAATGGATTCAGCTTTACATGTAATATAAATTAAGTTCTCCGAGATGACTGCGTAAGAATCTAGCTGATTGATTCACTGATTGGTTAACTGATTGATTAATATATAAATGAATGCATCTTTATATGAATATATGTGGGTATGTATATATATATAATATGAGTGTATGTGTATATATGTATATATATATATATATATATATATATAATGAGTAATGGGCTCACATATTCTGGCAGGTATGTATCCCAATGTCTGAACACCAAAAGCAGAGCAAATTGTATTCAGGAAGTTGCTTGCTTACCAAAGATTCATACTGGGGGACAGTATCATGGTTAAAATCTTTATTAATTTCAAATTAGAACATTTTTGTATACCTACCACCATGATAGATAGAGCACAAAACCTGGAAAAGGGGCTTTACATTTTTGCTCAAAAATCTTCCCTATTGTACATGCACTGATTATAGATACTTGTTCCTCTGTTTCATACTGACAATCTTCAAAGTAATCTATCACTGTCACAATGTTCATGCGTGTTACAACTTCAGTTTGTTGTCAGTGTTTTCTGTCTCATCTTGTTTCATATTTTAAGTATCAGGGATTGATCTCTCTCATCAGGCACATATGATAGACAGCATTTCCTGTAAGTGTGTCATGATCAAATGAGAGTTTTGGAGAGATAACTCTAAAGCCTAAACTCTAGCAGTGTAGAATGGATATAACAAATCATGCAGAATAATATTAAACTTTAATTACTGTGGCAAGAAATTGAGTTCTAATCAAATATATTTCTGTTTTCACTATCTTCCAAATCACTTGATACTTTCTCAAAGATAAATCCCATCAATACTAGATTTTGTATATGTGGTGTCTATATCTATAAATCTATCTCTTTACATTCACAGATATTCTGAAAGATGCAGCTTAATTCTAGACATTAAAAGCTAATTAAAAATTAATCACTAAATATATAAATTTCCAGTTTGAATTCTAAGCTTTACTATTTAGATACTTCTGAAAATGTTCAGAAGACTTTTCCCCCAAACTAGCAACTAAGGATTTCATCCATCTATATTTTCTTGGTCCCAGAACTGCAGTCCCCATTGTTTAAACAACTGTGTGAGAATAATGAAGTATGCCTAGAAGAAATGTCAAAAAATTAATGATGAATGGTTCATTTTATGAATATTTATGATATAGATTGAATACAAAGAAGTAAGGAAAGGTCATGCTTGGAATGATTGGGTCTCTCATAGAGAAAATATTTATCAGGTCAGTGGACTGGCCCCCAACTTTTCATGAAAATCCTGTCACTTGACCTGTGTGATACTTTCAAGCAGAAAAAAGTCCACTTGGAGATTTTTCTGCCTTTTAAGGGATTGATGGTGGGAGGGATACAGAGACTGATGAAGGAGGAGACCAAACCTCTGTGTAATTTGTAATTGCCAGTGCAAATAATTATTCAGAAGAATTCAGAACCTTGCAGAATTACTCACTTGCATTGCCCTGTGCTTGCATTGCTACTGTTACATAAAATATATGCCTCTTGTTTGTTGCACAAGTAAGACAACACAAGGCGGAACACTGCTCAGACCATACTTATGACTGTAAGAGATCAAACATGGAAACTACATCACTGGACCATTTCTTTGGGTGCTTGTTGATTTGAGACCTCAAGTTGGCCCCAGGTCCATTTTGTTTGTCTCTCTAATGAATCATGCCAGGTTTTACCAGTCCTCCCTAGACAGATTGCAATGGTTCTAAACCCTTTGTTGGAAAGGTGAGTCAATAGAAAAAAACATTTTGGGTTATTGAATATTATCTGAAGAGTTCACAGGTAGAAGGTTTTGGTAGAGTCACTTCCTATTCTTAGTTGATGCTTTTTGAGAGAAGCATTGCATATATTGTTTAATCACATTATTTACCCTTTAAATATGTTCATTTTTCTTTCTCTAGAGTACAATATTTATTATTACTAGTGTTTGAAAAATATTTTTCCTGAGTGAAGACCACTCACAATTACTGTTTTTCCTCATTCATGCAGATGAGAAGACAAAAGCTTAAGTGTTTTTGCAATGTATAGTTGAACCTGAGGGTTTTGTGGAGCTGAAAATGTGTTTTTATTAAAAAAGATTTATTTATTTATGCATACAAGAACTGGAGTACAGGCCAGAGGCGTGGAGGGTGAAAGGATCCACCAGAGACAGAGTGGGGAACAGAACAGGCAGATTGACTGAAATACACTGATGAGGGAGCAACGGGCGAGTCAGGAGAGGTCTGCTGCACAATGTGGGTAGCTCTCTGGCTGGGGATCGAACTCATGCTGCAGTGGCTGGGGATTGCTTCATAGGTTGCATCTTAACCCTTGTGCCACCACGGAGGCCCCTCAAATGTGTTTTGAGTATAAGAATATAGTGGAATAAGCAATAGTACTCCGAAGAAAATGATTAGTCTTATGAGATTGAACATTATCTTCTTTAGTCCCTGGCATTTTGTAATTGTGAAAAGTCTTTTTATGTAATGCCTGATTTTAAATAATATTTTATACTTTTGACAGTGAACTTTAAGAGCTTATTGAGAATTTCTGCCTTTAGAAATCATAGGAAGAAAAATTCTGTTCATTTTTTCAACTAAATTTCTTTTGATTCTTAAATATACTATCTTCCATATATCACAAAATATGATTTAAGGCTTTTCTAACTAACTTCACTCAGTGTTAGAGTACTCACAGAGCAATAAAATACATATATTTAATAGTTTTCCTATGTTAAGAAAGTGGAAGGCAGTGTGATATAATTGGAAATACAATGCAATTAATTTTACTAATTACATAAAATATTCCCATTCTTGGTTACAGATAAATTTTTATTATCACATGTATGGAAATGGCATTGGGTCACTCGCCTTGATCCAGGTATCAGTCTCAAATCAAAAGAAGGTTCTACTAAATCTTACTGCAGAACAAGGCAATTTCTGGCAGCGAAAAGAACTCTCACTGTCTAGTGATGAGGACTTCCACCTTGAATTTGAAGGTAGAGCTGGGAAAGGCCACCGTGGTGACATTGCACTGGATGACATTGTGCTTACCAAGAGTTGTCTGTCATCCCATCACTCCATGAGAGAAAAGTGTTCCTTCTAACAGGTACATTTTAATTTGTTTGTTCTTTTTACAGAGTGAAAGGTTGGAAGGAGGGATAGATAAAAAGTGACATAAGTACCGAGTAATTCATTGCTTTCATGAGGAAAAAAAAAACTTTTTGAATCTAAAAAAAAAAAATAATAAGTTTTGAGCCTTTCCTCATAAAATTGCCTTCCAAAAGTTTTCTACAAGCTTTAGTCTATTTACCAGTGCCTGAGTTCTCTGTTTAGTCAGCTTTTTTTTTTTTTTTTTAAGATTTATTTATTTAAGCATACGAGAGCTCAGGTACAGGCCAGAGATGGGGGGGGTGAGAGGATTCACCAGAGACAGAGTGGGGAACAGAACAGGCAGATCGACTGAAATACACTGCTGAGGGGAGCAGTGGGCGAGATAGGAGAGGTCTGCTTCGCCATGTGGGTTGCTTCCTGGCAGGCCAAGGATCAAACTCGTGCTGCAGAAGCTGCCGGATTGCTTCATAGCGTGGTGCTTAACCCCTTGCACCAACAGGGAGGCCCCAAGTCAGCTTTTCTGAGATGAATAAAAGAGGACTATTGTTTTCAAAATGTAATCCTTAACCAATATCATTTCATCCTAATGAAATGTAAGAATGCTAAGAACAGTTATTTTATCATAATTAGACATTACTGTGGTTGTGTTATTTTATTCTCTTTATTTTTTTTTTTAATAAATTTTATTGTTATATTCCCCATACAATTGCAGCCCCCCCATTCTGACCCCAATCCCTCCCCTCCCACCCCCGCCCCCCTAAAAGTGTCTCTGGTTCATAGTTTTTTGTTGATTTTGATTTTCACTTTCTTATAGTTATTCATTTTCCTGGTCCCTTATTTAAGTTTTCTAGATTCCTGCTATGAGTGAGACCATCCGGTATTTTTCTTTTTCTTTTTGGCTTATTTCGCTGAGCATGATCCCTTCCAGCGCCATCCATGTTGCTGCAAATTGCATGTGTTTATCTTTTTTGAATGCTGAGTAATATTCCATGGTATATATGTACCACATCTTCTTGATCCAGTCATCTATTTTTGGGCATTTGGGTTGTTTCCAAAGCTTAGCTATTGTAAACAGTGTTGCTATAAACATAGGGGTGCAGGTGTTCTTTGGATTGATGTTTCTGTGTCCTTTGGGTAAATACCTAGGAGTGAATTGCTGGATCATATGGAAGCTCTATGTTAGTAGTCCAGAAATCTCCATACAGCTTTCCACAGTGGTTGGACCAGTTTGCACTCCCACCAACAGTGCAGAAGAGTTCCTTTTTCTCCACACCCTCGCCAACATTTGTTGTTGCTAGTTTTTTTAATATGTGCCATTCTCACTGGTGTAAGATGGTATCTCATGGTAGTTTTGATTTGCATTTCCCTGATGACAAGTGATGTTGAACATTTTTTCATATGCCTGTTGGCCATTTGCATTTCCTCTTCAGAGAAGTTTCTTTTAAGCTCTTCTGCCCATTTTTTGACTGATTATTTTCTTTGTTGTTGTTGAGTCTCATCAGCTCTTTGCATATTTTTGTGATCAGTCCTTTATCATTAGTGTTGGGTGCAAAAATGTTCTCCCAGTTGGTGGGGTTTCTCTTTGTTTTTGTTATTGTCTCTTTTGCTGTGCAAAAGCTCTTTAATTTGATGTAGTCCCAGCTGTTTATCTTTGCCTTCACTATCACTGCTTTGGGTGATGTGTCTGTAAAGATGTCTTGATGTGCAAATCACGTAGTTTCGCCTATATTTCCTTCTATATATTTTATGGTTTCAGGTCTTATGTCTAGTTCTTTAATCCATTTTGAGTTGATTTTGTGTATGGTGTGAGGTGGTGGTCAAGCTTCATTCTTTTGCATGTAGCGACCCAGTTTTTCCCAGCACCATTTATTGAACAAACTTTCTTGCTCCAATGCCATATATATCTTTGCTCCTTTGTCAAAGATTAGTTGACCATAAATCTGTGGGTTTATTTCTGGATTTCTATTCGATTCCATTGGTCTGTATGTCTGTTCTTGTTTCTAATACATGCAGTTTTGATGATATGGCTTTGTAGTATAGTTTGAAGTCTGGAGTCTGAGCCTCCATTCCCTTTTTTTTTTCAGGAGAGCTTTGGCTATTCGGGGTTTTTGGTGATTCCATATGAATTTCATCAATAATTGTTCTATTTCTTTGAAGAATGACATTGAAATTTTGATTGGAATAGCATTGAATCTGTATATTGCTTTTGGTAGGATGGCCATTTTAATAATGTTTATTCTTCCAATCCATGAGCAGGGGATGTCTCTCCATTTCTTTGTGTCTCTTCTATTTCTGTTAACAGTGTTTTATAGTTTTCTTTGTATAGGTCCTTTACCTCTTTTGTTAGATTTATTCCCAAATATTTGATTTTTTTTGTTTCAATAACAAAAGGGATGGTCTTTTTGATTTCTTCTCTTCAGATTTATTGTTTGTGTATAGGAAGGCTACTGACTTTTGCGTGTTGATTTTGTATCCTGCCACTTTACTGAACTGATTGATGAGTTGAATTAGCTTTTTCTGTGGAGTTTTTGGGGTTCTCTATGTATAATATCATATCGTCTGCAAATAGTGATAGTTTGACTTCTTCTTTTCCTATTTGGATTCCTTGGATGTCTTTCTCTTGTCTTATTGCCCTGGCTAGGACTTCCAGTATTATATTGAAAAGCAATGGTGAGAGTGGACATCCTTGTCTTGTTCCAGATCTTAATGGAATTGCTTTCAGCTTTTCATCATTGAGAATGATACTGGCTGTTGGCTTGTCATAGATGGCCTTTATGATGTTGAGGTATGTTCCTTGTATCCCCAGAATTTCAAGGGCTTTTATCATGAATGGGTGTTGCACTTTGTCGAAAGCTTTCTCAGCATCTATTGATATTATCATATGGTTTTTATATTTCTTTTTGTTGATGTGTTGGATAACGTTGATTGATTTTCGGATGTTAAACCATCCTTGTGCCCCTGGAATGAATCCTACTTGGTCGTGGTGAATTATCTTATGGATACATTGTTGGATTCTGATAGCTAAAATTTTATTGAGGATTTTTGCATCAGTGTTCATTAGGGAGATTGGCTGTAGTTTTCCTTTTTGTGTTGTCCTTGTTCGGTTTGGTATTAGTGTAATGTTGGCTTCATAAAACGTGTTTGGTATTGTCCCTTCCTTCTCAATTTTTTGAAGAGTTTGTGAAGGATAGGCACTAATTCGTCTCTGAATGTTTGGTAGAATTCATTTGTAAATCCATCAGGTCCTGGGCTTTTGTTTTTGGGGAGGTTTTTGATTACCATTTCAATTTCGCTAATTGTAATTGGTCTGTTTAGGTGTTCTATTTCTTCTTTATCTAGCTTTGGGTGATTGTAGAGTTGTAGGAATTTGTCCATCTCCTCTAGATTGTTAACTTGTTTCATATAACTGTTCATAGTAGTTACTGATTATTCTTTTGATTTCTGCTGTGTGTCGTTGTGATTTCTCCTCTTTCATTGATGATCCTGTTTATTTGTGCTTTCTCCCTTTTTTCCTTTGTGAGCCTGGCTAGGGTTTGTCTATTTTATTGATTTTTTCAAAAACCAGCTCTTGGTTTCATTGATCTTTTGGATTGTTTTTTTAGTTTCAATTTCATTTATTTCTGCTTTGGTTTTTCTATTTCTTTTCTTCTTCTACTGGTTTTGGGGTTTTTTTTGTTGTTCTTTCTAGATCTTTGTTTGGCTTCCTCTAGATGAGGTTGTTTCTTTGCGTTCTTTCTTGTTTCTTGATGTGAGCTTCTATTGCTATATATTTTCCTCTATTACTGCTTTTGCTGCATCCCATACATTTAGGATATTAGTGTCCTCCTTGTCGTTCAATTCAAAAATTTTTTAATTTCTTCTTTGATCTCCTCATTAGTCCAATGGTCTTCCAGTAGTGTGGTTTTTAATCTCCATGAGGTAGGAAAGTTCCTTGCTTCTTTTTATGGTTTATTTCTAGTTTGATGGCTTCATGGTCAGAAAAGATGGTTGATATGATTTCAATCTTGGTGTATCTGTTGATGTTTGTCTTGTGCCCCAGTATGTGATCGATCCTGGAGAAGATCCGTGTGCGTTTGAGAAAAATGTGTACTCCGTTTTTTTGGGGTTTAGTGTTCTATAGATGTCTGTTAAGCCTAATTGCTCTAGGTCCTTATTTAGAGCTTTGGTTTCTTTACTTATTTTTTGTCTTGTTGATCTATCCATTGTTGATAGTGGTGTGTTGAAGTCTCCCACTACGTATGTGTTTTCTCTGATGTCTGTTTTCAGAGAGGACAACAGTTGTCTGATATATTTTGGTGCTCCTTCGTTTGGTGAGTATACTGTTAATGAGTGTTATTTCTTCTTGAAGTATTGCCCTTGATCATAATGTAGTGACCATTGGGGGTCTCTTTTTATCTTTTTGAGTTTGAAATCTGTTTTATCTGATATAAGTATAGCTGTTCCTGCTTTCTTTTTTGGTCCATTTGCTTGTAGGATTGTTTTCCATCCTTTAACTTTGAGCCTATTTTTATCTTTTGTAGCTAAAATGTGTTTCCTGGAGACAGCAAAAGGTTGGGGTTTTGTTTTCTTAATCCAGGCTGCCACTCTGTGTCTTTTTATTGAACAGGTTTAGTCCTTTACATTTAGAGTTATATTGATATGTTAACATCTGTATTTGCCATTGTGTTGTCTTTCCT
>NW_023602761.1:0-10624 GCF_014898055.3 Talpa occidentalis
TTTGTTTGTTTCTTTTTCTAGATCTTTGAGCTTCGAGATTAGGTGTTTCTTTGAGTTCTTTCTTGTTTCTTGATGTTGAGCTTCTATTGCTATATATTTTCCTCTTATTACTGCTTTTCTGCATCCCATACATTTAGGATATTGGTGTCCTCCTTGTCGTTCAATTCAAAAAATTTTTTTAATTTCCTCTTTGATCTCCTCATTAGTCCAGTGGTCTTTCCAGTAGTGTGGTTTTTAATCTCCATGAGGTAGGAAAGTCCTTGCCTTCTTTTTATGGTTTATTTCTAGTTTGATGCCTTCATGGTCAGAAAAGATGGTTGATATGATTTTAATCTTGGTGTATCTGTTGATGTTTGTCTTGTGCCCCAGTATTGATCGATCCTGGAGAAGAAATGATCCGTGTGCGCTTGAGAAAAATGTGTACTCCGTTTTTTTGGGGTTTAGTGTTCTATAGATGTCTGTTAAGCCCAATTGCTCTAGGTCCTTATTTAGAGCTTTGGTTTCTTTACTATTTTTTGTCTTGTTGATCTATCCATTGTTGATATGGTGTGTTGAAGTCTCCCACTACGTATGTGTTTTCTCTTGATGTCGGTTTTCAGAGAGGACAACAGTTGTCTGATATATTTTGGTGCTCCCTCGTTTGGTGCATATATGTTAATGAGTGTTATTTCTTCTTGAATATTGTCCCCTTGATCATAATGTAGTGACCATTGGGTCTCTTTTATCTTTTTGAGTTTGAAATCTGTTTTATCTGATATAAGTATAGCTGTTCCTGCTTTCTTTTTTGGCCCATTTGCTTGTAGGATTGTTTTCCATCCTTTAACTTTGAGCCCTTTTTATCTTTTGTAGCTAAATGTGTTTCCTGTACGACAGCAAAAGGTTGGGTTTTGTTTCTTAATCCAGGCTGCAACTCTGTGTCTTTTTTATTGAAGAGTTTAGTCCATTTACATTTAGAGTTAATATTGATATGTTAACATCTGTATTTGCCATTGTGTTTGTCTTTCCTTTGATTTTATTTATTTATTCTTTTAATAACTTTTTTTTTTTTTGGCCTCTTTCATTGTTATTCGTCCTCTGAGGTTCTGGCTTTAGGACTCCTTGTAGTATTTTGGAGTGGGGTTTAGTTGCAATGAAATCCGGAGTTTCTGTTTTGTCTGGGAAGGTCCATTATTCTTTCTTCAAAGAGAAGGAGAGCTTTGCGGGATAGAGTATTCTTGGTTGGCATCTGTTTTCTTGGAGTCTGTTGACTATGTCCCTCCACTCTCTCCTTGCCCGTAGTGTTTCTTCGGAGAAGTCTGATGTCAGCCTGATTGGCTTTCCTTTGAATGTTATCTGTTTCTTCCCTCTTGCCAGCTTCATTATTTTTCCTTGTCCTGGATTCTTGGGAGCTTTACTATTATGTGTCTTGCTGTATTTTCTTTCGTCGTGGAAGTTTGGTGTTCTTCTTGCTTCTTGTATATCAATTTTCAGCTCCTTCTTCACATTTGGGAAGTTCTCTTCAATTATCTCTTTGAATATTTTCTCTGTTCCTACTTCTCTCCTCTCCTTCTGGTTCCTATAACTCTTATATTTCCTTTCCTCATGGAGTCAGATAGTTCCCGAAGTCTCTTCTTCATTCTTTTCCTTCGTACTTCTCTTTCCTTTTCTGTTTGGTTCTTTTTATTTCTGTGTCTTCAAGAGCACTTATTCGTTCTTCCATTTCATCAATTCTGCTTTCATTGCTTTTCCCAGAATTCTTTAGTTCTTCCACTAATTCTTTGATCTCCTGCATTCTTTTACTTCCCTCTTTAGGGACTCAATTTCATTCTTCTGATCGTTGATTATTTTTCCCTTATCATTGTTTTCCTTTATGACTTCTGTCAGTTTTTTAATCACGGCAATTTTAAATTCTCTTTCTGGAAGGCTCAGAAGTTCTTCCAAGTTACTGTCGTTGCAATCTGAGGGCTGGTTTTCTTTTTGTGGTGTGCTTTTTTTCTGGAGAGTTGCTAGGTTGCGTGTGGTTCTTCTCCTCCCTACTGTCTGTTTCTAATTTGCCGTATGCGTTGGGACACTGTGTAGTTGGGACTGGCCGGCATCTTGGGTGAGCTTCTCTGCTCCCCTCTAGTTCCTCCAGGAGTCATCTGTCAGTTTCAAGCAGTCTTTATTGGAGAAAGGTCCCTGTCCTAAAATGTCGATGTGGGGACACACTCCCCTGTGCGCCTGGTCTGCCCCGGCGGTGGGTTCCTGCTCCCCCACTGGGCTTGGACTGCAGGCCAGAGGGGGTCTGGCGTGGGCGAACTTCCCCCGCTCACCTCTGGCTCCTGAGGAAGCCTTCTGCAGGTAGTCTTTACTGAAGAAATGTCCCTGTTCTAAAATGGTGATGTGGGACACACTCCCTGCGCGTACGGTGTCAGGCACACTCTTCTGCGTGCCTGGTCTGCCCCGGCTGTGGGCGCTCGCTCCCCCTGTGGGCTCAGACTACTGGTCGGAAGGGGCCAGGCGTGGGCTAACTCCCCAGCTGGCCACTATCTCCTTCAGGAGCCTGTGCTGGCTACAAGTCGCTAGGTGGCGCCAGAGATCTCTCCTAGAGCCCTTGGGGAGCTGATTTTCCACCCCGTGGGACAGGGAGCAGAGCGGGGATGGTAGGGTACACCTCAACGGCTTTGGGGTGCTGTGTCTGCCTTGTGCCCCACCGTCGTGCGGAACCCACGCCCCTAATTTCGTGCCCCGGGTCTCAGTTCCAAAGCCCTCAGTTCCAGGACGTGGGCTGTAGCCCAGTTCAGTGGCGCGGGAAGGGCGCCTTTTGAATCCCGCTCCCCTGCCTGGGCGCCTGGTTCCTGCTCACTCCGGGAGGGCCTCCGCGCGTCTCCCCGCAAGCCTAGGTCGCAGGCGCGGGGACCTGGGCAGCTGTGATCCGATCCGCGCAATCCGCGCCGCTTTCCCCGCGCAATCCCGCTCCGCGTCTGTTTTTCCGGCGCGCCGCTTCCGCGCAGGCTTACCGGGCGGCCGGGGCTGTGTGCTGGAGCTGGTCTCCTCCTGGGCGGGGCTCTCTTCAATGGCGCCCGGAGCTCACCTCCGCGGCGGATCCTGCGGGGGTTATCCACAGCTCCCGTTCACGGGGTGTGGTGGCTGCAATAGTTCCTTTCCACTCACAGTCCCGCTTGCTGCGTCCTTTGTTCTTGTTGGCAGTTTTAGTTTGTCGTTTTCCTCCTCTCTGCGGTCTGAGAGTGCCGCCTCTGTGGGCGGGGGAGGGGAGCAGGGTTCTGCGCTTCCCTGCCTTCTGGTCCTCTTTTATGGCAACTTTCTTCTTCGGGCAGTTTGCTGGAGTCGTCCGTTTATCTTCCGTGTCCCAGTTCTCACTGGGACCTGCCGCTTTTCCTCCCTATTAACTTTTTTTTAATGGGAGATCTTACTCGCAGCGTCTCCTCGCCGCCATGTTGCTCCGCCCCTTTTTTCTCCTTTGTGGAATTGTTATGCATTGTTAAATTAATTACTTCTAAGGTTTGACTAGGTTGTTTTGTAAGGACCAGTAATTCTCTACAATGACCCTCAATCTCCTTATCCCTACCTCTCTAGTCCTGCGCCTCCAGATACTTTTTTAAAGGATTTATTTATGCATGCATGCAAGAAATGGGTGCGGGGGGGTGAGAGGATTCACCAGAGAGAGTAGGGAGCAGAACAGGCAGATCCCCTCTACACTGCTGAGGGAGGCAGTGGGTGTGGCACCATGGGTTGCTCCCTGCCCGCTAGGGATCTAACAACTGGTGCTGCAGTGGCTGGTGACAGCTTGACAGCACTGTCTTTAACCTCTGTGCCACCAAGGAGGTCCCCTCCGGATATTTTCCATAGCAGCCTGACACTTGCTATAGCAGTTTGGCAGCTAAGGATTTTTCATTTCTATAGCTGGTTTAACAACTATGCCAATCATTTCTACCCCTACCTTCCAGTTTCTGATCTTGTGATGCCAACATCCTAAATTATCTACTCTTAGCCTCCATCAGTAACTTTGTACTTCCCCAGAGTCTCTCTGTTAGCAGGCAGAAAAAAAATGAGAGGCACCCCAGGGGCCCAAACCTGCATGCTGTAAATGGGTCCTGCCTTCTGCTGCAAAAAGACAAAAATATTTTTAGTAGTTACAACCTTCAACAGAAAAGAACTTTATATAATTAGTATGCAATAGGAGAGAAAAATTACATTTAAAACAGTTTCCCCGTGGAACACCCAAAGTTACCCATCCCCTTGTGGGTAAGTGCCCAGGCAAACAGAGTTGCCCCAAGCAGGACCACTGGGGCATGAAAGCTGCCATAAGTCTAAGGCACATTCTGGTGGGGACCCATAGGAAAGGGGCCGAAGGGGCCAGGCAAGTCTAGAAGGTAAAGAACAAAATCAAAATACAATTCAAGATAAAGGCTGCCACTGTCAGTCTCCTCATGGGACTCTTACCCACATCTCTATCTCTTTCATGTGTCTTTTTCCATGTCACCCAAGTCCCTGGTTCAGGCCCAAGGCAGAGATGCAATTGCTGCTGCTTCTTCACACGTCTCTGTGCTCCATGTGCCTCCTCTATGTCTTCTGCCTCCAGCCTTCTCTCCCAAGTCCTTTTTAGCTTCCCCTTGTTGCTCTGCAGCACCCTTCTTTAGGTGGGGCAGGGACCCTGGAACCTCCCCTTTCTATGGGAATTACACTGTTATATGTCTTTTTTGTGGGCCTGAGAAAATTTGAATCCTTTTTTGTGAACTGAGGAGTCCAGTTTTCAAAGTTATCTTTTATTCTTGGTTCTCTATATTTTCCTTTTGTGTTCATTAATATTTCTTATACATCCAGAGCTAGTATTGTTACACAGAGTTCCAGTATTAACTAGAAATGCACCTCAGCTACAGCTTTGGCCCCCATGCGTCCTTAGGGTAAGGTTTCAGTGAGCTCCTCGCTTAAGCCCAGTTCTTTGTCTCTGGAGATTCTCTTCTTTCCTAGACACGGTGTATTTCCTTGCCCCACGTCAGGTTTTAAATGGGTTCTGCTATAAATAAAGGAGATATCTTTATCATATTGCCTTGCTAGTTTATGTCTTTTTAGAGGATTCTAAAACATATATTCTGAGAAATATTTTAATCCAAAAATATCCCATTTAATCTCTAAAGACTGGTTTATATAATAAATATAGATATAAATGTATATTAAACACACACACATAAAATTTTCTGGTCTGGTGTTTTTTCAAATTGAATAGTGACACGGTAGTAAGTCAGTAGTTAGTTGTGACCAGTATATTAAACAGATAGAAAGAGATAGAACAGAGCAATAATAGAAAATTTAGGTGAATAACTTTTTGTGAAATCATTTTTAGTTGTATGTGTGTGTGGTGTGTGTGTGTCCTGAGACCTGATGTGAAATATATTCCTTAATGTGGTTCTCAAAACTTGAGCAATCTGTTGCTCATCTGTGCTAATCCACTCAACCATCTGTGCCCATCCACTACCTAATGTCTCTCTCTTTCTCCAGCCAGCCTCCAGGCAGTCCTACTTGACATTCTCAGATCACACTTCCTGGCCTCTGGCTGCTGTCTATATACTGCTCTATATTCTGGGGGTGTCTTTCCCTGCTCCTCCTTGCAAGGGTAACTCCTGTTTTTTTTTTTTTCCAAATGCTACCCCTTGTATAGCCCACACTGACCTAAGAGCCTCTCCACTGTTTGTAGTATGTACACCATGTTATCACTTTTGTGGGTGTACTTGGCTTTACATATGCTCAATTTTACCCCAATTTACTTATTTATTTTTTTTTGTGTCATCAGGTCCGGGAAACAGAGAACAAAAGAAGCCTCATTAAAATACTCCACTGGGCCTCCCTGGTGGCACAGGAGTTAAAGACTCAGCACTATCAAGCTATCACCAGCCACTGCAGCAAGAGTTCAATCCATAGCCAGGGAGCTGACCCACATGGCATAGCAGACCTCTCCTGTCTCGCCCACTGCCCACTGTCTCTGGTGAATCCTCCCACCCCCCAGCACCTCTGGCCTACACCCCAGCTCTTATATGCATAAATAAATAAAAATCTTTACAAAAAATATTTGGCTGGTAAGATACAAAACTTAAAATTGTCCTTCAATGGGCATTAAATGGAACATATTTTCCTGGTTATGTATGGAATTCCTATTTATAGTGAATTCAGAATTAAAGAAGAAAGTAAACATCATTCATAGTGCTAATGCCCAGAAATAGCGCTGTTAATATTTTGATGTTGTTTCATTTCAGTTTTTTCTTCTGTGCATGCCTTTGTTTTACATAGCTGATTGTATATATAATTTTATTATTGGCCTATTTTTATATAACAGTAAGCATAAAATAACTAATTTTTAAAAGTCATGCTAAGCCTTTTATTATTATCATTATGGTAACCTGTATCCCAATATATGTTCATATTTACATATTCATGCATTTCTGTTTTGGCTGTAATTCATATTCATTGCTGTTATGGTCTGAATGCTACTATCCACCCAAATCCATATATTGAAGCCCCAACCCGCAGTGTGATGGTATTTGTAGATGGGATCTTGGGAAAGTAGTTAGTTAGGGTTAGGTGAGATCCTGAAGCCCGTCTTTATGAAGGGATTAGTGACCTAAGAGAAGGAAAGTCCATGAGGGCTCACAATGAGAAGGCAGCCACCTGCATGCCAGCAAGAGTGTTCTCAACAGGAACTAAATTGACTGCCACCTTGGTCTTAGACTTCTAGAACTGTGAAAACTGAAGGCTGTTGTTTTAAGTCACCCAGCCCACAGTTTTATTAAGTACCCTGAACTGACAGATAGCTTTAGGTTTCAAAAATGATGACTTCAAACTCACATTTAATTATTTAATATCCAGAAAGGATATATTATGAGCTGTTGAACTTTGTTTGCTTACAAAAGCATTAAGATTTCTCTGTTGGGTTGTGTAAATGACATATTCCCTAATAGATAGGAATAGGAGTTTATAAGTCTATCTTCCCAGTGAGATAAAACACAAAGAGTAAGTCTCTAAGTAAGGTTAAAATTGTAGTTATAAAAATAGTTAACACTTATGAGTACAGGTAATACTTTAAATGTATTTGTTTATTGCATTTTAATGCCAGAGTGCCAGTATTAAAAGCTCAGATCTCGCTAAGGTTCATCTTGACTGTTAAGAGCATGAGCTCTGGAGGTAGAAATCCTGGGTTTACACCCCATCTCTGTGCTATCCTCACTGTGTTATCCTAGAATAATTACTACCCTCTCTTACCTTAGTTTTTTTTCTTCAGTATCATAGGGCTAATAAAGTATTTACATATCTGGATTTTTTTTCAATTTTCTTACATTGTTGTTCATTTTTGTATGATATTTGATTTCTCCCCCAGGTGTAGTCCCCATAATTCTCCCACTGCACCTGTGAACCATCTCCATAGTTCTTGTGATCTTCCTTCCCCTGTTTTGACTCCTTTCCTTCCCAGTTCCCTGCTGTATGCCTCAGATCTATGGTCAGCCTGCAAGTTCTGTCTTTTTCCTGATCCTTTATTATGTTTCCCTATATTCCCCCTGTAAGTGAGGACCATCCAATATTTTCTTTTTCCTTCTGACTTATTCATTTAGCTCTATCCCCTCCAGTTCCATCCACGTTGCTGCAAATGGCATGCCTATCTTTTTTTAATTGCTGAATACTAGGAATGTTTTGAGAATTAACTGAGTTGCTATACGTTGTACTTTGGCAGTATCTGGCATGTGGTAAATATCCCATAAACCTGAACTAAGAATGGATAATTCCATTTTAATGGATAATTCCATTTTAAAGATTTATTTATTTTATACAAGAACTGGGGTACAGACCAGAGGCACGGAAGTGTGAGAGGATTCGCCAGAGACAGAGCGGGGAGCAAAACAGGCAACGACTGAAATACTCTGTTGAAGGGAGCAGCGGGTGTGATAGGAGAGGCCTGCCACACTATGTGGGAATCTCCCTAGCCTGCCAGGAATCGAACCATGCTGCAGAGACTGCGGAAAGCTTCACAGCACTGCCAGTGCTGCGCCACCGGGGAGGCCCTGGATAATTCCATTTTGGATAAGAGATTTTGGCATTGGGAGATTTCCATCTCAGTCTTGGGTGTATAGATTCATTTGCCCAACTAGTCATTTCAGTATAGCAAGGCTGAAACTCAGACTGCATGTGGAGTCAGTGAGAGGCAGATTTGCACCCTCCATGTTGTGGCATAATGCTTCTTTTCTCTGACTTTTAACTTACCAGAAATGGGGGGTGTGGTGCTATGGGCCAGTGGGCTTTCTGTAAAGGGCCAAACATAAATACTGTAGATTTGTGGTCACAGATGGTGTCTGTTGCAGCTGTTCAGCTCACCACTGTAGTGTGAAAGTAGCCATGGGCAATGTGAAAATACTGTGTTCCAAATTTTATTTATGGACACTGCAGTTAAAATTTCAAATAATGTTCATGTATTGCAAATATTAATTTGATTACCCACTCAACCATTCTTGGCTCATTGGTTTTACAGAAACAGGCATTGCTGTCATGGGTCAAACATTGGATTCATTTTGCCTTTGTAAAAGGTGATTTGACCAGTGGTAGCATTTTTTACTTAGATTCAAGGACTAAATAAAAGTTTTCTTATTCTTCTCTCCCCACCACTCTCAAACCCTACAAAACTGACTTTTGAAGCAGAAGCAGTTCGTTTTGGGAAAAATTATCTCTAAGGGCCTTTACTCCTTCCTCTAACTCTTAGCCAGTCAAGATGTAGTTGGCAACCAGCTTGTCATTTGAAATTTTGAACCTCGTTCTTTGGGACTTTTATGTTTATACTGAGGAGAAGAAATAAAAATAACCAGCAGTTTTGACCCTCAATGAGAAAGTAACCAAGTTTGCTGAAAGGCACTAAAAGCATAAGCAAAGAAAAAATGGATAAGAAAGGCACACTGTTATAAACAGAAACCCTCTTGTCAGAAAACACACTGGCTACTGTTTTTTAATGGGTCTGCAATCCCTGCAGCTGAATCAAGATGCGTTTCAAATTCTTTAGGTTTTTAGTATTTTTAGATATAGATAAGGGGGCTTAGAGAGAAGAAGTTGGAATAAGGAAAAATGAAAACATGTTCACAGGTTTTTAAAATTAGTTATATGCTAAAAGGTATGTGTAACTAGAATTAATTGGCTTTGATTTACATAATCCAGGGAAGATCCAACTCATTACAGTGGAAACTCTTGGATATTGCTGAGCTCACATGATTCCTTTGCAAAGAGTATAGCTGCTGTGCTTTATTTTCAAGCAGTGGACTTTGTGGAATGATGTGAATAGAGATCTTCATCAAGAAACTTGTTCTGTACTAATCATACCTCATTTATGGGGGTAGGAATCTGAAAAACCCAGGGGAAGCCATGCTGGCCCACCAGAGCACAGCTGTTTCCTTTCACCCCAGCAATCTAAGTGAAGGGCCCTGCCTCTTGGATATGATCGCATAGCAGGAAACATCTGTTTTAGCATGCACATTTAATATAAAGATGTAAATATGCCTAGTAGAAATTACACTAATACTTTATTCACCCTGAGAGTATTTTTTGTGGTCACATCTTTTTCATGCCCCTAGGATATAAATTAAGTTTAAGGTCCCTGCATTCTCTTGGAGAAATTAAGTGTATTATATATATATATATATATATATATATATATATATATATGCATGTATACATATATGTATATATAATGGTAAATTCTTATTTTTCTGTGATTCTCCCTTCCTTGTTCAATAATGCTTTACTCTTCTTTCTTTTTGAAAGCTCTTAATATTGGTTATAACTATCTGCTTTTGGGAGAGATGGGAAGATACTGTTTATATATGCTAGCTGAATTTTGAAATTCACAAAGAAAGAGAAGATAAAAATTTATTCTTAGTAAGTCCTGTAGCAAACCCCTAATTGATCAGAGTTAGAATAGTGCTTTCAAATTTTTCTTGACCTAGATCTTTATGTATGAAAAATTACTTAGTCAATTGAAAGTGCAAACATGTATTATCAGAATGTAAAATATTATATTAGTGATGATTTTGATACTGTGAATTATGTGTCCAAATTTATTATAGAGATAGAGAAAAGTATAGGTATAGATTGAGTTAATATTGAGAGACTAGGGCCTCCCTGGTGGCACATGGGGTTAAGTACACACTATGAAGCAATCCACAGCCTATGCAGAATGATTTCAGGCCAGGGAGAAACCCACATGGTGCAGCAGAACTCTTGTCTTGCCCGCTGCTCCCCTCAGCAGTGTATTTCAGTCATTCTGCCTGTTCTGTTCCCAACTCTGTCTCTGGTGAGTCCCCCTCGCCCCCAGCATCTCTGGCCTGTACCCCAGCTCTTGCATGCATATAAAAAAATTTAAAAAAATTGAGAACTATTCCACTAATAATTTGCGAGTGGGGGGAACCATTATCTCCTTTGGTGTGATTGCCCGAATGAAATAGCGTCATCAGCTTTAAGGTATCTTCAATCCCAGGAGGGGAGGAGGTAGGTTTTGACTTCAGTTTCTATTAGGGAGGAAAGAGAGCTTCTAAATTGGTGGCATTATCATGGCAGGCAGCTGATAAGTACCAAAGATAGCTAGCACCAAGATACCTTCTTTTTCCACAATCTTATTTTA
>NW_023602762.1:0-10621 GCF_014898055.3 Talpa occidentalis
TGCTAGGTCACGGGTGTTCCACTCCCTAATGCAGATAACACCTCTTCTTACTATGTGGACACCATCACCAGTCGGACAATGGACCTGCCTTTATCTCAAAGATTACTCCACAGGTCTCCTCCCTGGGCATCACCTGGAAACTACACATTCCTCCCGACCACAATCCTCTGGTAAGGTAGAACGGGTAAATGGTCTGACCAGAGACCACCTAACCAAACTCTCTACTGAGCTGCGGAAATCCTGCGTGGAGCTGCTCCCACTGGCTTTATGCACCTCCGAGCCACCCTTGTGGCCCCTTGTTCCTGAGCCCCCTTGAACGGATGTATGGCAGACCTCCTCTTACTAACCATGAGCTCCCCATCCAATCTACACTGTTGGCTGGATATTTTTCATACTTCTCTTTGCTCAGACAGCTGCTCCAAGAACACACAGATCGTTGTCTGCCACAACCTGTGCCTCCGTCCCCTGATGCACCTGTCAACTGCTCTGCCTGGAGACCAGGTTCTTCTGAAAGCCATCTCTCCAAAACCACTTCCGCCAAAGTGGATGGGTCCACACACGATCATCCTGACTACACAACAAAGCTGTCAAGGTCTTGACCTGGCATCAGCTGTCCAGGGTCAAACCGGTCCCTGTGGACAAGCAGTATGTATGCGAGTGCTGGGCCCAACTCAGGTACACATCACTGCGCCCTCGTCCAGGTTCCACTCAGTCTACAGAGCAGAGGCCCTCTGACTCTCTCTCTCTGTTTCTAATCCCATCACTTCAAGCCACTTCCCGTTCTTCTGTCTTGCCTGGAGATTCCAGATCAGTGCAGCCTCAGGCAAGGTATTAGCACTCACAGGGCCTCTGATCCTATTCTTATTTTTTTTCTTTTTGCCCATGCTTACTGCATTTCATCCAACACTGGATCCAAGACCTCCCCGAACCACCTTTAACCAACTCCTTCTCCACCCATATCTTCGCGTCCCTGCAAAGACCATCTCATAACCAGGCCTGAGCCCCCACCCTGGTCTTCGCCTCTGTCCAGCAGGAAGTAGCTAAAGAAAGAACAGTCGCCCCTTTTCCTGTCAATAAAAGGCTGGTATGAAAGGTCGATGCAGGGGCCAGGAATGGGGAAGCCCACATACAAACAACAAGATGGCCCTGACCCCAGAACCCCTGATTCCATCAAACTGAAACTGAAGCCATAAGCAGGAGAAAACAACTCAGCTCCATGAAAAAACAACTTCGTTCCACCTAAACCTGTTTCCCCCACTGCCAACCCAGTTTTCCTGCCTAACCTCTCCTCACCCTATAAAATGACATCTCCCCCCACAACGGGCAGGACTTTAGGGACCCCCCCTGGGTCAGCAAAGATCGCCCGGGGGCACAATGAGTTTTCCCTTCCTTTGAGAAAGTTTAGCCTGGCTCCCCTTTTCTTTACCGTGCCAAACCTTTCATCTTGGTGCCCGAAACCCAGAAGGCTGTGTTCCCTGGCGCGGGCCACCTTCCCGTCCCTGGGACTCTCCTCTCCATGGCAGATGCCTCTCATCCACCACTGGCCTTGATCCTTGGGGTGAGTCACTGCCTGACCATCTTTCCCAGGAGGCCCTCACCCCTGTTTACCTGGCTCCTCTCCTCACCCCCATCCTGGTCGACTGTTCCATAAACCGCAGGCCTATGCCAGTCGACCCCCATTGCTCCTGGTTCTGGATTTGGGGATGCCCGTCCAGCCCAGGTGTCCCACTCTGGGCGACAACCGAGCGGTGGAGACGTCCCCCTCCCTTGCCTGCCCCCATTCCAAAGGCCAGGACCGGGTCGTGGGACGCCATGATTCGGGCCTGTGGCCAAGAGGTCAGATCAGGTTGTGGGACGCTCTGGTCCTGAGTCTGTACCCCCATTTGTTGGGGAGAGGAGCTGACTTAGCCATGGGGTCCTCACATTCCAAGCCGAGCCTGGCCACCCCTCTGGACGCCTTCTCTCAAACCTCGATCTGCTGGGACTCAGCCAGATCTGCGCCTCAACGTCTTGTCTTCCTGCAACACTGCCCGGCCTCAGTGCCCATTGGAGAATGGCTCTCACTGGCCAGAAAAGGGAGCTTTCCATTTCACGGTCCTTACAGACCTGAACAGTTTCTGTCACCGCAGTGGAACATGGTCAGAGATCCCTCATGTCCAGGCTTGCTTTCTTGTGTGCTCCAGTCCCTCCCTCCTGCAAACCAGTTGTACTTCCCAAGTCTCCAGACTCCTCTTACTCTTCGCCTTCTCCGGACCCCTCTTCTGCATTCTCTGATCCTCTAGATGTTCAGTCTTCACCTCCTTCAGCTCCCCAGGCCTGCCCCCACTTCCACCTCCCAGCCAGCACACCTGCTCTCACAATCGTCCTCTTTGTCCCCTTAGGGAGGTTGCGGGGACCGAAGGAGTAGGTGGAGTCCACGATCCTTTCCCTCTGTCTGATCTCTCCCAGATTGAAAAGCGTCTCAGCTCTTTCACTAACGACCCCACTACCTACACCAAAGAATTTCATTATCTTACCCAAGTTACACCTAAGGTTACACCTATAACCTTCCGTGTTATGATTACACGTTATCCTCTCTTCCACCCTGGCCTCTAATCACAGAGAACGTGTTTTTCAGTCTGCTCGAGGCCACGCAGATCAGGTCCACTTCACTGACACAACCATGGCCCCAGGCCCTGAAGCAGGTCCCCGCCAGGAGACTGGCTGGGAATCCCAGACTGAAACTGATGCGGGTCGTGGGGCAGGGCTCGCTGAGACGCTTCATCCCCTGCCTCGTAGCCGGGCTCCAAGCAGCAGCCGGTCTCCAAGGTGGTTAATTTTGACAAGCTGCGGGAGATCACCCAGTTCCACCCCATACGGAGGAGTACGGTGACTACAAACAATGGCGAAGAGCATGTGGCTGCTAGAAGCTTTCATAAACCTGCCCAGGATGGGTTGGTTGCATTACAACTGGCGTAGATGGCAGGACGGTGCAAAGCAGGGATGGCTCTACGCAGACAAAACCTTTGGAACCTGGTGAGGATTGCCGGGTGGCCGGCCACGAGCAGATGATACTCGGTGGCCGACCTCCTCGCCCTGTGGGCACCTCCGCAGGAATGGCCAGAGGTAGATGGATCCCCGGGGCAGTTGGAACAGGCCCTGTATGAAATAGAAGAAACCCTGAGTGGATGCAGTGCCCGCGAGGTGGCAGGAGCAGTGGGATGGGTGTTTCTCACAGCTCTGTGAGGTCCAGGCAGAGAAAGAGCAATCTAGAATCCAGCGAGTACGGGTTGAGATTCGGGAAGAGGCGAAACTGCAACAATGTTTGAGGATTCTGGAGGAAGAAGTTCGGAGAAACCAACCCACCATTCCGGAGATGTGAGACCAGCTCAGAAAGGAAGGAGAGGGAGGCTGGCCCTTTGCCCGAATCGCAGCCGGTGGTGGGAAACCAACCTGTGACTCCAGAGATGCCAGACCCCTCCTCAGGACAGGAGGAGAGGGAGGCTGTTCCTTTGCCCGAGTCCAACCGGCGATGGCAAACCAACCTGCCACCCGGAGATGCCGGACTCCTCTGGAGAGTAGGTGGAGGCTGGTCCCATGCTCCGGGCCCCCCCGGTGGTGACTCAGAAATGAAGTGGCAGCCACCCATGGCCCCAGGTGGTCAGGCTGCTGGACCACCACAAATGACAGAATTTACTACCTATTGACCATACACCCAGGTGGAACTGGTGGACTTGGGAAACAGTTCCACCAGAAACCAGGGGAACCCTTGGCAGCCTGGCTGCTACGTTTATGGGACCTGGGGTTGGTGGGATTATTTGCTCGGCACAAAAGATGGAGATACTGGCCTCCTTGACTTTACACCCATCCTTGCGACAGAGGCTACAGAACAGCCAGCGGTATGGCCAGGGCACCACGCCCTCCGGGAATGGATAATGGCTGCTATACGGACAGTATGGGCTGATGCATGAGACGTGCCGGACACAGTAAGTGGATGGCAGATGTATGCTGAGCTTGTACAGGTCCTTCGGGAATTGGGGATGTGGTAGGCCATGTTTAACGTGAATACCCGTGGTCCTGATGATGAGCGTTTCACAGCAGGCATGAGAGACTTGGTATTAAAGAATGCCCCTCATCCTCATTTGGATCCCTCATGGCAGTTCTAGCACCCCATGTGGGACATCAGATACACGACGTCACAACAATGATAGCCAGCTTGGGCGAAGTTGAGAGCCAGTGCTCTCAAACTCACAAGGGAATACGGGTAGTTGTTGAAAAGTCAAAAAGAATGCCAAGGAGGGAAAGAAGCTTCTTGGCATCACAGAACCTATTAAAGTCAACCATAACCAAATGTAGACAGATTTAATGAGAGCAGGTGTAGATAGCAGTAAAATACATGCACAGCCCAATCTATATTTGTGAAATTATGGCAGCAGCTGCAAGAAGACCAGAGGTTCATGGCCATGAGAAGGACTGCTGCTCAGGGGGAGCCTGGAAGCTCCAGGCCTCAGGCACACGCCCTGCGCCTGGAAGACCACTTGCTGCCAACCCCATCCTCGGGTGATGGCCTGATCGCTTTCAAATAGGGTGAGGACCAAGGAACTTGTCCACAGGGGAGGGCGGGGACAGGAGGCCACATGTGGAGCTTGCCATCCACTGGTCCCCGACTAACATGCAAAGGGTTTTAGCTCTGGTAGACACAAGAGCAAAATGTACTCCGCTCTATGGAAATCCTGAAAGATTTCACGGTTCTACTTGAATTGATGGCTATGGGGCCAGAGTGTCAAGGTGACAGCAGTGAGACTATCTCTGGGGATTGGCGATTACCCTCCAAAGAGTATAAAGTATATGTATTGTCCATCTCGGAGTACATCCTGGGAGCCGCCAGGATCATCCTGGGCATTTTCCGCCTGACTCAGCAGGCCTGATGGGCTCTCCTGTTTCTCTGGAACCGCATATGCAGGAGCAGTTTCTCTTGTCCCTTCAGGATCCCTGGTGATTGTTAGCTTCCAACCAGCAACTTGGCTGGGCTGGCCTGTCCCCTGGGCTACAGGGGAGTCCTGCTGTACTCCTGGAGAAGGCACTAGAGATGCAAGAGGACAATCAGCCACACGTCACATTTGCAACAGACCACATGCTAGAGCCTGAGAGGAGACCAGCCCAGGACAGTGGGGCCTTGGGGGGTCTTGTTCCTACATTTGGCAACTAAAGTCCCAGGTCATACTGCTTAGGGTCCAAATCTAGCCCATGTGGTCTCCTCCGATGGCACCTAAACCTACCCCTCGCAGTCAAGCCAGGGCACCAGCCTAGGCCACTCAACCTTGGTCAGCTCCTCCATGGGCTCTATGGACTCCAGCCAGTTCCTATGGACATGTGCGACAAGCTCAATGTTGCGGGGGTGCTTCAAACTGGGCTCTGTGCTGGGTGGGATCCCACACTGGGCTGAGGGAGGCCTGTCGCTGAAATGCACTCCCTGGGCTTTCTCAGTTTCCTGGACACAGAGCACCTTCTGGGAGCAAACAGATACACCTGGGGTAGCACCGAATTGGGGCAAGAGGGAGCCATGACTCTCGGGTCCCACCACCATCCAGGATGGTACTGGTGTAGACATCACTCACCTCCTGGGTGGGCCAGACCCTCCTTCTTTGAGCACACACACACTCACTCTCACCTCTCGCACACCCACACTCATGGGGGAGGGAGGGGTGGGGTCATCAGAGCCCTGGCGTGTCCTGACCTGTCCCCAGGGCCCCCCAGTTACCTCAGGGGCAGTGATGGCTGCTGGCCTGAGACGTCGACACAGGCTCCTCATGCCTTTCAGCAGAGTGTGACATGCATTTTGGGGAACTCTCTTTGGGCCACTGTGGGGGGACCTGGGCAAACAGCAAGAAAACATGGTGCCTGGTCCAGGACTACCAGATACGTGAGCCGGGTCAGGCTTGTGTTCAGAATCCAGCCGCCTGGGGACCAGGGTTCTGAGTTCTGTGCCTTGTCATCTCGTGGAGGTGATGTCACTTTCTGGGTCCCCTTCCCTGGATTTCCTACTCAGACAGATGCCCCCCCACCATGGCTACATGGGCCACTTCCTGTTCGCCCTCCATGCCAGGTTCAGTCCAAAACACTGACAGCAGCACAGCCTCCCAAACCCTTGGATGGCGAAATGTAGCCAGGGCCCCTGCTGGGCACTCTGGTCTCTGGCTGCTGACCTGCATCATCCTCCCTGCCAGGGAGCAGGCCTTGCAGCATCGGCAATTCCAGGCTCCCATCTCCTATGGGCCCAGAGGAGCTCCAGAGTGTGGAGCCTCTCCCTGGGGCAGTCCTGGGGAGTGGGCCACTCCTCTCTGCTGCCCTTGGAGGGGAGGCTGGTGTCAGGCTCACAGCACTTGGAGGGTCCCACCCGGGAGAGGGCACCAGCACATGCCTCACCCAGGCCTGGCCAGCCCTGCTGGGGACAGAGTCATCTCCCACCCGGTGTGCCTGTTCTCCGCGAGGTGGAATCCACCCAAACTCAGCCCTGCTCCTCCTTGGCCATGCCCTGCAGGGGTCTTGTGGGCCCGAATCAAGTGCCAGAGCCACAATATCCGCGTGTGCCGGCCACAGTGTTCTCAGGGCGCCATCCTTGCTCGCAGATGTCTGCTGACCCTGTCCGGCAGTGTTATTTACTTAGGGCTGGGTTACGGTTGGATGATGAGGCCCGAGGCATGGGGTGTCCACTCCTACAGTGATTAGCTCCTTGCTGTCCTGTCCACGCTAGCTGACTCTCCCTTCCTTCCTTCTGTCTCTGTGTTCCTCTCACTGATTTTCTCTCTCCCTTTTGGTCTGACCTCAGTTCCTTTCTCTGTTTGTCCCAGTCTTCTCTTCATGCCCGTTTCTGCCCCAGTGTTCTGTGTCCCCCTCTGTTTCTCTCTGGGTTCCCCAAGTGTTGGTGACTCTAGCTCAGCTCCCCTTAGGTGATCAGACAGTCCCCAGACCTTGCGGCATCCTGTGAGAACAAGTTGGAGATGCCAGAGTTCTTCTGCCAGTCGGGCAGAGTTCATAAAGCTGAGGGGCTAGTGGGACAGGGTTGCTGGGAAGGGAGGACTGGGTGTACCCTCTGCTCTCCAGTGAGGGCAGTGAGAGTGAGTGAGGGATCGGTGCACCCTAATGGGGACAGAGGCCCTTCCTGGCTCCAGGTTGCCTGAATGTTGATGAAAAGACCTGGACGGCCACAATCCATGTTGGGTGTGAACAAACTGGGCACTGGGAAGAGACGCTGAATTTGGCCCTGGAGTCTGAGGTAAGGTTTTATTGATGGAACCTCCATCTAAACACATGGATTGAGCTATCACGAAGCACAGAACCTGAACAGAGGGCCTGCTGGGAGGCACAGGACAGCTCTGTGCTCTGGCTGTTCTGGCCATGGTCCAGGCACCAGCCCTGAGGGCAGCTGACCCAACACTGGCCATGAGGAGCCACTGTTTGCAGGGCTTGACAACAGGGTTCAGCAGAAACATGGCCCTAGAGGCTAGTTATCTTCAAATATTAACCACTGGATGTTTCCAGATATGCAGACAAAATCCGTCACTGTGTGCTGCCATCTACACGTCATAAGCTTTACCTAATGACATACAACCTGACATCAAGACATCTATAATTCAACAATGATCATTTGTGTCCTAATAATTATATTCCATAATAGACAACAATCTATTCAATGAAATTGTAAAGTTGGATATTCCATTACAGCTCCACTCTGGATGACATCCTCTTCCTAAACTACATTCTTCCATGACACATATTCGTAACATGGACTGTTGGATACAATAATAATACTGTTCTGAATACACTGATATAGTGATATAAATCTGATTTGATTAGCTATTAGTCATTTACCCTACTCTACTATATACCTAAATTTCAAGAGATCACAAATAATCATTTTTCTTTGGGTGTAGAAGAACTGGGTGTAGGCCAGAGGTGTGGAGGGATTTCAGGATTCAGCAGAGACAGAGTGTGATTCACAACAGGCAGATTGACTGAATTACACCGCTGAGGGGAATTGTGTGCAAGACATGGGGGGGGGTCTGCTGCAATATAGATGGGTTTGCTCCCTGGCATGGGTTTGACTCAGTACTCAGCTGTGACAGTGCTGAGACTTTACCCCAAGGCCACCACGGAGGTCCAACCAACCCAAATGGACAGATACCATGTATGCTGCCTCAATTGTGTGGTTGGGATCATCCAAAAGTCACCATTTATTGAAATTGAAACTAAAAAAACAATCCAAAAGATCAATGAAACCAAGAGCTGGTTCTTTGAAAAAATAAATAAAATAGACAAACCCCTAGCCAGGCTCACAAAGGAAAAAGGGGAAAGCACAAATACACAGAATCATAAATGAAAGAGGGAGAAATCACAACGGACACAGCAGAAATCAAAAGAATAATCAGTAACTACTATGAACAGTTATATGGAAACAAGTTCAACAATCTAGAGGAGATGGACAAATTCCTACAACTCTACAATCACCCCAAGCTAGATAAAAGAAGAAATAGAAAACCTAAACAGACCAATAAACAAGCAGCGAAATTGAAATGGTAATCAAAAACCTCCCCAAAAACAAAAGCCCAGGACCTGATGGATTTACAAATGAATTCTACCAAACATTCAGAGACGAATTAGTGCCTATCTTCACAAACTCTTCCAAAAAATTGAGAAGGAAGGGACAATACCAAACACGTTCTATGAAGCCAATATTACACTAATACCAAAACCGAATAAGGACAACACAAAAAAGGAAAACTATAGGCCAATCTCCCTAATGAACACTGATGCAAAAATCCTCATAAAATTTTAGCTATCAGAATCCAACAATGTATCCTAAGATAATCACCACGACCAAGTTGGTTTCATTCCAGGGGCACAAGGATGGTTTAACATCCGAAAATCAATCAACGTTATCCAACACATCAACAAAAAGAAATATAAAAACCATATGATAACATCAATAGATGCTGAGAAAGCTTTCGACAAAGTGCAAACACCCATTCATGATAAAAGCCTTTGAAATTCTTGGATACAAGGAACTACCTCAACATCATAAAGGCCATCTATGACAAGCCAACAGCCAGTATTCATCTCAATGGTGAAAAGCTGAAAGCAATTCCATTAACATCTGGAACAAGACAAGGATGTCCACTCTCACCACTTGCTTTTCATATAATACTGGAAGTCCTAGCCAGAGCAATAAGACAAGAGAAAGACATCCAAGGAATCCAAATAGGAAAAAGAAGAAGTCAAACTATCACTATTTGCAGATGTATGATAACTATACTATAGAGAACCCCAAAATCTCCACAGAAAAACTAATTCAACTCATCAATCAATTCAGTAAAGTGGCAGGATACAAAATCAACACGCAAAAGTCAGTAGCCTTCCTATACACAACAATAAATCTGAAGAAGAAGAAATCAAAAAAAAAACCACCCTTTTATTATCGAAACAAAAAAAATCAAATATTTGGGAATAAATCTAACAAAAGAGGTAAAGGACCTATACAAAGAAAACTATAAAACACTGTTAAAAGAAATAGAAGAAGACACAAAGAAATGGAAAGACATCCCTGCTCATGGATTGGAAGAATAAACATTATTAAAATGGCCATCCTACCAAAAGCAATATACAGATTCAATGCTATTCCAATCAAAATCTCAATGGCATTCTTCAAAGAATAGAAAATTATTGATGAAATTCATATGGAATCACCAAAAACCCGAATAGCCAAGCTCTACTGAAAAAAAAAGAAGGAAATGGAGGCATCACACTCCCAGACTTCAAACTATACTACAAGCCATAATCATCAAAACTGCATGGTATTGGAACAAGAACAGACATACAGACCAATGGAATCGAATAGAAAATCAGAAATAAACCCACAGATTTATGGTCAACTAATCTTTGACAAAGGAGCAAAGACTATGCATTGGAGCAAAGAAAGTTTGTTCATAAATGGTGCTGGGAAAACTGGGTCGCTACATGCAAAAGAATGAAGCTTGACCACTACTCACACCTACACAAAAATCAACTCAAAATGGATTAAAGAACTAGACAATAAGACCTGAAACCATAAAATACATAGAAGGAAATATAGGCGAAACACTACGGATTTGCACATCAAAGACATCTTACAGACACATCACCAAAGCAGTGATAGTGAAGAGAAAGATAAACAGCTGGGACTACATCAAATTAAAGAGCTTTTGCACAGCAAAAGAGACAATAACAAAAACAAAGAGAAAACCCACCAACTGGGAGAACATTTTTGCACCCAACAACTAATGATAAAGGACTGATCACAAAAATCTGCAAAGAGCTGATGAGACTCAGCAACAACAAAGAAAATAATCCAGTCAAAAAATGGGCAGAAGAGCTAAAAAAGAAACTTCTCTGAAGAGGAAATGCAAATGGCCAACAGACATATGAAAAAAGTTCAACATCACTTGTAATCAGGGAAATGCAATCAAAACTACCATGAGATACCATCTCACCAGTGAGAATGGCACATATTAAAAAAACTAGCAACAACAAATGTTGGCGAGGATGTGGAGAAAAAGGAACTTTTGTGCACTGTTGGTGGGGTGCAAACTGGTCCAACCACTATGGA
>NW_023602765.1:0-10608 GCF_014898055.3 Talpa occidentalis
TGGGCTACAGCCGCGTCTGGAACTGAGGGCTTGAACTGAGACCCGGCGGGAGGCCCTCCCTGAGTGAGCAGGAACAAGGCGCCCAGGCAGGGGAGCGGGATTCCAAAAGGCGCCATTCCCGCGCCACTGATCTGGGCTACAGCCCGCGTCCTGAACTGAGGGCTTTGGAACTGAGACCCGGGCACGAAATTAGGGGCGTGGGTTCCCCACGACGGTGGGGCACAAGGCAGACACAGCACCCCAAAGCCATTGAGGTGTACCCTACCATCTCCGCTCTGCTCCCTGTCCCACGGGTGGAAAAATCAGCTCCCCAGGGCTCTAGGAGAGATCTCTGGTGCCACCTAGCGACTTGACCCCAGCACAGGCTACTGAAGGAGCTAGTGGCCAGCTGGGGAGTTAGCCCACACCGGGCCCCTTCTGAACAAGTAGTCTGAGCCCACAGGAGAGCGAGCACCCACAGCCGGGCAGACAGGCGCAGAATAGTGGCCTAGACCAGAAGCGCAGGGAGTGTGTCCCACATCACCATTTTAGAACAGGGACATTTCTTCAGTAAAGACTACCTGCAGAAGGCTTCCTCAGGAGCCAGAGGTGAGCGGGGAAGTTCGCCCACGCCAGACCCCCTCTGGCCTGCAGTCCAAGCCCAGAGGGAGCAGGAACCCACCGCCGGGGCAGACCAGGCGCACAGGGGAGTGTGTCCCCACATCGCATTTTAGAACAGGGACCTTTCTCCAGTAAAGGCTGCTTGAAACTGACAGATGACTCCTGGAAGGAACCAGAGGGGAACAGAGAAGCCCACCCAAGATGCCGGCCAGTCCCAACAACACAGTGTCCCAACGCATACGGCAAATTAGAAAACAGACAGTAGGGAGGAGAAGAACCACACGCAACCTAGCAACTCTCCAGAGAAAAAGCACACCACAAAAAGAAAGCCAGCCCCCAGATTGCAACGACAATAACTTGGAAGAATTTCTGAGCCTTCCAGAAAGAGAATTTAAAATTGCCGTGATTAAAAAACTGACAGAAGTCATAAAGGAAAACAATGATAAGGAAAAATAATCAACGATCAGAAGAATGCAATTGAGTCCCTAGAGAGGGAAAACAATGGTCAGAAGAAAAAATTGAGTCCCTAAGAGGGAAGTAAAAGAAATGCAGGAGATCAAAGAATAATGGAAGAACTAAAGAATTCTGGGAAAAGCAATGAAAGCAGAATAGATGAAATGGAAGAACGAATAAGTAATCTTGAAGACACAGAAATAAAAAGAACCAAAACAGAGAAAAGGAAAGAGAAGTACGAAGGAAAAAGAACGAAGAAAGACTTCGGGAACTATCTGACTCCATGAGGAAGGAAATATAAGAGTTATAGGAATACCAGAAGGAGAGGAGAGAGATGTAGGAACAGAGAAAATATTCAAAGAGATAATTGAAGAGAACTTCCCAATGTGAAGAAGGAGCTGAAAATTGATATACAAGAAGCAAGAAGAAACCCAAACTTCCACGACGAAAGAAAAAATACAGCAAGACACATAAAGTAAAGCTCCCAAGAATCCAGACAAGGAAAAAATAATGAAGCTGGCAAGAGGAAGAAACAGATAACATTCAAAGGAAACCAATCAGGCTGACATCAGACTTCTCCGAAGAAACACTACGGGCAAGGAGAGAGTGGAGGGACATAGTCAACAGACTCCAAGAAAACAGATGCCAACCAAGAATACTCTATCCCGCAAAGCTCTCCTTCCTCTTTGAAGAAAGAATATGGACCTTCCCAGACAACAGAAACTCCGGAATTTCATTGCAACTAAACCCCCACTCCAAAAATACTACAAGGAGTCCTAAAGCCAGAACCTCAGAGGGACGAATAACAATGAAAGAAGGCCAAAAAAAAAAAAAGTTATTAAAAGAATAAATAAATAAAATCAAAGGAAAGACAAACACAATGGCAAATACAGATGTTAACATATCAATTTAACTCTAATGTAAATGGACTAAACTCTTCAATAAAAAGACACAGAGTTGCAGCCTGGATTAAGAAACAAAACCCAACCTTTTGCTGTCTCCAGGAAACACATTTAGCTACAAAAGATAAAATAGGCTCAAAGTTAAAGGATGGAAAACAATCCTACAAGCAAATGGACCAAAAAAGAAAGCAGGAACAGCTATACTTATATCAGATAAACAGATTTCAAACTCAAAAAGATAAAAAGAGACCCCAATGGTCACTACATTATGATCAAGGGGACAATACTTCAAGAAGAAATAACACTCATTAACATATACTCACCAACGAAGGAGCACCAAAATATATCAGACAACTGTTGTCCTCTCTGAAAACAGACATCAGAGAAAACACATACGTAGTGGGAGACTTCAACACACCACTATCAACAATGGATAGATCAACAAGACAAAAAATAAGTAAAGAAACCAACCTCTAAATAAGGACCTAGAGCAATTGGGCTTAACAGACATCTATAGAACACTAAACCCCAAAAACGGAGTACACATTTTTCTCAAGCGCACACGGATCATTCTCCAGGATCGATCACATACTGGGGCACAAGACAAACATCAACAGATACACCAAGATTGAAATCATATCAACCATCTTTTCTGACCATGAAGGCATCAAACTAGAAATAAACCATAAAAAGAAGGCAAGGAACTTTCCTACCTCATGGAGATTAAAAAACACACTACTGGAAGACCACTGGACTAATGAGGAGATCAAAGAAGAAATTAAAAAATTTTTTGAATTGAACGACAAGGAGGACACCAATATCCTAAATGTATGGGATGCAGCAAAAGCAGTAATAAGAGGAAAATATATAGCAATAGAAGCTCACATCAAGAAACAAGAAAGAACGCAAAGAAACAACCTAATCTCGAAGCTCAAAGATCTAGAAAGAACAACAAAAAAACCCCAAAACCAGTAGAAGAAAAGAAATAATAAAAACCAAAGCAGAAATAAATGAAATTGAAACTAAAAAAACAATCCAAAAGATCAATGAAACCAAGAGCTGGTTCTTTGAAAAAATCAATAAAATAGACAAACCCCTAGCCAGGCTCACAAAGGAAAAAAGGGAGAAAGCACAAATAAACAGGATCATCAATGAAAGAGGAGAAATCACAACGGACACAGCAGAAATCAAAAGAATAATCAGTAACTACTATGAACAGTTATATGGAAACAAGTTTAACAATCTAGAGGAGATGGACAAATTCCTACAACTCTACAATCACCCAAAGCTAGATAAAGAAGAAATAGAACACCTAAACAGACCAATTACAATTAGCGAAATTGAAATGGTAATCAAAAACCTCCCCAAAAACAAAAGCCCAGGACCTGATGGATTTACAAATGAATTCTACCAAACATTCAGAGACGAATTAGTGCCTATCCTTCACAAACTCTTCCAAAAAATTGAGAAGGAAGGGACAATACCAAACACGTTCTATGAAGCCAACATTACACTAATACCAAAACCGAACAAGGACAACACAAAAAAGGAAAACTACAGGCCAATCTCCCTAATGAACACTGATGCAAAAATCCTCAATAAAATTTTAGCTATCAGAATCCAACAATGTATCCATAAGATAATTCACCACGACCAAGTTGGATTCATTCCAGGGGCACAAGGATGGTTTAACATCCGAAAATCAATCAACGTTATCCAACACATCAACAAAAAGAAATATAAAAACCATATGATAATATCAATAGATGCTGAGAAAGCTTTCGACAAAGTGCAACACCCATTCATGATAAAAGCCCTTGAAATTCTTGGATACAAGGAACATACCTCAACATCATAAAGGCCATCTATGACAAGCCAACAGCCAGTATCATTCTCAATGTGAAAAGCTGAAAGCAATTCCATTAAGATCTGGAACAAGACAAGGATGTCCACTCTCACCATTGCTTTTCAATATAATACTGGAAGTCCTAGCCAGGGCAATAAGACAAGAGAAAGACATCCAAGGAATCCAAATAGGAAAAGAAGAAGTCAAACTATCACTATTTGCAGACGATATGATATTATACATAGAGAACCCCAAAACTCCACAGAAAAGCTAATTCAACTCATCAATCAGTTCAGTAAAGTGGCAGGATACAAAATCAACACGCAAAAGTCAGTAGCCTTCCTATACACAAACAATAATCTGAAAGAAGAAGAAATCAAAAAACCATCCCTTTTGTTATTGAAACAAAAAAAATCAAATATTTGGGAATAAATCTAACAAAAGAGGTAAAGGACCTATACAAAGAAAACTATAAAACACTGTTAAAAGAAATAGAAGAAGACACAAAGAAATGGAGAGACACATCCCCTGCTCATGGATTGGAAGAATAAACATTATTAAAATGGCCATCCTTCCAAAAGCAATATACAGATTCAATGCTATTCCAATCAAAATTTCAATGTCATTCTTCAAGAAATAGAACAATTATTGATGAAATTCATATGGAATCACAAAAACCCCGAATAGCCAAAGCTCTCCTGAAAAAAAAAGAAGGGAATGGAGGCATCAGACTCCCAGACTTCAAACTATACTACAAAGCCATAATCATCAAAACTGCATGGTATTGGAACAAGAACAGACATACAGACCAATGGAATCGAATAGAAAATCCAGAAATAAACCCACAGATTTATGGTCAACTAATCTTTGACAAAGGAGCAAAGACTATGCATTGGAGCAAAGAAAGTTTGTTCAATAAATGGTGCTGGGAAAACTGGGTCGCTACATGCAAAAGAATGAAGCTTGACCACCACCTCACACCATACACAAAAATCAACTCAAAATGGATTAAAGAACTAGACATAAGACCTGAAACCATAAAATACATAGAAGGAAATATAGGCGAAACACTACGTGATTTGCACATCAAAGACATCTTTACAGACACATCACCCAAAGCAGTGATAGTGAAGGCAAAGATAAACAGCTGGGACTACATCAAATTAAAGAGCTTTTGCACAGCAAAAGAGACAATAACAAAAACAAAGAGAAACCCCACCAACTGGGAGAACATTTTTGCACCCAACACTAATGATAAAGGACTGATCACAAAAATCTGCAAAGAGCTGATGAGACTCAACAACAACAAAGAAAATAATCCAGTCAAAAAATGGGCAGAAGAGCTAAAAGAAACTTCTCTGAAGAGGAAATGCAAATGGCCAACAGGCATATGAAAAAATGTTCAACATCACTTGTCATCAGGGAAATGCAAATCAAAACTACCATGAGATACCATCTTACACCAGTGAGAATGGCACATATTAAAAAAACTAGCAACAACAAATGTTGGCGAGGGTGTGGAGAAAAAGGAACTCTTCTGCACTGTTGGTGGGAGTGCAAACTGGTCCAACCACTGTGGAAAGCTGTGTGGAGATTTCTGGACCTACTAAACATAGAGCTTCCATATGACCCAGCAATTCCACTCCTAGGTATTTACACAAAGGACACAGAAACATCAATTCCAAAGAACACCTGCACCCCTATGTTTATAGCAGCACTGTTTACAATAGCTAAGCTTTGGAAACAACCCAAATGCCCAAAAATAGATGACTGGATCAAGAAGATGTGGTACATATATACCATGGAATATTACTCAGCATTCAAAAAAGATAAACACATGCAATTTGCAGCAACATGGATGGCGCTGGAAGGGATCATGCTCAGCGAAATAAGCCAAAAAGAAAAAGAAAAATACCGGATGGTCTCACTCATAGCAGGAATCTAGAAAACTTAAATAAGGGACCAGGAAAATGAAAAACTATAAGAAAGTGAAAATCAAAATCAACAAAAAACTATGAACCAGAGACACTTTTAGGGCGGGGGCGGAGGGGAGGGATTGGGGTCAGAATGGGGGGCTGCAATTGTATGGGGAATATAAAATAAAATTATAAAAAAAAAAAAAATAAAAATAAAACGGTGGTGTTTGAAAAAAAAAAAAAAAAAACAGTAGATCAAGTGCAGGAAGAAGCAGAAGAAGCAGAAGAAGAAGAAGGAATTGAAAAGGGGAATAAATGTAGAAGAAAAAGAAGATGAAGAAGAAGCATGAAGGAGATGTAGAACTACAAGAAGAAGAAAAGAACTTAAGAACAAGAAAAACAAGAAGGAAACAGAAGAAATAAGAGGGAAAAGCAGAAATAACAGAAAGAAAGAATAAGCCGAAAATCAGGAAATATCAGAAGAATAAGCTGAAAAAGCAGAAATAGCAGGAACAAGCAGAAAAAGGAGAAATAACAGAAGAAGAAGCTGAAGAAGAAGCAGAAGAAGCAGAAGACGAAGAATTAAATGAACAAGCAGAAATGCATTAGAAACAAAATATGAAGAAGAAGAAGAAGAAGGAGATGTAAACTACAAGAAGAACAACAAAGAACTAGAAGAACAGAATACAAGAAGAATAAACAGAAGAATAAGAGGAAAGTGAGGAATAAAAGAAGAATAAGCGAAAAAAGCAGAAATAACAGAAGAATAAGTCGAAAAAGCAGAAATAACAGAAGAATCACTTGATGAAGCAGAAGAACAAGAAGGAATTGAAAAAACAAAAAAAGCAGTAGAAACAGAAGAAGATTAAGAAGAAAAAGAAGGAGATTAGAACTACAAGAAGAACAAGAAGAACTAGAAAAACAAGAAGAACAAGATGAAGAAACAGAAGAATAGGAGGAAAAGGCAGAAATAACAGAAGAATAAGCCGAAAAAGCAGATATAACAGAAGAATAAGCCGAGAAAGTAGAAATAACAGAGGAATAAGCAGAAAAAACAGAAAAAACAGAAGATTAAGCTGAAGAAGAAGCAGAAGACGCAGAGGAAGAAGTAGTTATTGAAAATGCTGAAAATGCATTAGAAACAGAAGACGATGAAGAAGAAGAAGGAGCTGTAGAACTACAAGAAAGAACTACATGAACTAGAAGGAACAAGTAGAAGAAACAGAAGAATAAGAGGTAAAAAGCAGAAAATAACAGAAGAATAAGCCGAAAAGCAGAAATATCAGAAGAATATGCTGTAAAGGAAAATAACAGAGGAATAAGCAGAAAAAGCAGAAATAACAGAAGAATAAGCTGAAGAAGAAGCAGAAGAAGAAGAAGTAATTGAAGAAAGCAGAAAATGCATAAGAAACAGAAGGCAATGAAGAATAAGGAGAAGGAGATGTAGAAGAACTACAAGAAGAACAACAAAGAACTAGAAGAACAACAGGAAAAACAGAAGAATAAGAGGAAAAAAGCAGAAATAACAGAATAATAAGCCAAAAATGTAGAAATAACAGAGGAAAATGCTGAAAAACAGAAATAACAAAAGAATCAGCAGAAATAACAGAAAAATAAGCTGAAGAAGCAGAAGAAGAAGAAGTAATTGAAAAAGCAAGAAATGCAGAAGAAACAGAGATGAAGACGAGGAAGGAGATGTAGAACTACAAGAAGAAGAAGACGAACTAGAAGAACAAGAAGAACAAAAAAAAGAAACAGAAGAATAAGAGGAAAAGGCAGAAATAACAGAAAAATAAGCCAAAAAAGCAGAAATACAGAAGAAAAAGCAGAAAAAGCAAAAATAACAGAATAATCCAAAGAAGAAGCAGAAGAAGCAGATGAAGAAGAGGTAATTGAAAAAGCAATAAATACAGAAGAAAAGAAGAAGATGAAGAAAAAGAAGGAGATGTAGAACTACAAGAAGGAGAAGAAGGACTAGAAGAACAAGAAGAACAAGAAGTAGAATCAGAAGAATAATACGAAAGGCAGAAATAACAGAAGAATAAGTGGAAAGAGCAGATATAAAAGAAGACTAAGACAAAAATGCAGAAAGAACAAAAGAATAAGCCGAAAAAGCAGAAATAACAGTAGATGAAGCTGAGGAAGAAGCAGCAGAAGAAGAAGTAACTGAAAAAGAAAAAATGCAGAAGAAACAGAAGATGATGAAGAAGAAAAAGAAGGAGTTGTAGAACTACAAGAAGAACAAGAAGAAATAGAAGAAAAAGAACAAGAAGAAGAAACAGAAGAATAAGAGGTAAAAGCAAAAATAACAGAATAATAAGCCGAAAAGCAGAAATAACAGAAGAATCAGCTGAATCAGCTGAAGAAGAAGCAGAAGAAGCAGAAGAACAAGAAGTAATTGAAAAAGCAATAAAAGCAGTAGAAACAGAAGACGATTAAGAAGAAGAAGAAGAAGGAGATTAGAACTACAAGAAGATACTGCTTTATCGGCTTATTCTTCTGTTATTTCTGCTTTTTCGTCTTATTCTTCTGTTTCTACTTCTTGTTCTTGTTCTTTTCGTTCTTCTTGTTTGTCTTGTCATTCTACATCTTCTTCTTCTTCATCATCTTCTTCTGTTTCTTCTGCATTTTTTGCGTTTTCAATTCCTTCTTCTTCTCAGCTGAATCTTCTGTTATTTCTGCGTTTTTGGCATATTCTTCTGTTATTTCTGTTGTTTCGTCTTATTCTTCTGTTATTTCTGCTTTTTCAGCTTATTCTTCTGTTATTTCTAATCCTATCTCTAAACCTTATCCTAACCCTAAATGAACCCAAATCCTAACTATTACCCAAAACCAAACGCTAAACATAACCATAAACCAAATCCTAAACTTAACCCTAACCGAACTCTAAACCTAACCAAAACACTAACCCAAATCCTAACCCTAACCCTAACCCTAACTCATAAACAAATCCTAACTCTAACCCTAACACTAACCCCAAACTTACCCTATCCCTAAGCCTAATGCAAAGCTAACACTAACCCTATACATAACCCAAAGCTAAACACTAACCCAAACTCTCACCATACCCGAACCCTAAGCCAAATCCACACCTAACCATAACCTAACCCTAACCCAAATCCTAACCCTAACGCTAACACTAACCCAAATCCTAACCCTAACACTAACCCTAACCCATACCCAAATCCTAACACTAACCCTAACCCTAACTTATACCCAAATTTCAAACGAACCCTAACCCTAAACTAACCATAATCATAATCCAAAACCTAACATTAACACTAATTCTAACCTTAACCCTAACACTAACCCAAATCCAAACCCTAACCCTAACCCTAGCCCTAACCCAAACCCTAACCATTACCCTAAACTTAACTCTAACCATAACCCAAATCCTAACCCGAACCCTAACCCGAAACCTAACCCAAATCCTAACCAAAACCCTAACGCTAACCCTAACCCAAAACCGAACACTAACCCCTAATTCTAACCCTAACACAAAAACTAACCCAAATCCTAACCTAATCCGAACCCGAACCCTAACCCAAACCCTAACCCTGACCTTAAACCTAACCCATAACCAAATCCTAACACTACCCCTAACCCTAACCTAAAACCTAACACTAACCCTAACCATAACCCAAATCCAAACACTAACCCTAACCCAAAACCTAATACTAACCCTAACTCTAACCCTAACCATAACCCAAATCCTAACACTAACACTTCCCTAAACCTAACGTAAACCTAACCCTAACACTAAATCTAACCCTAACGCTAAACCTAACACTAACCCTGAACATAACTCCAACCCTAACTCTAACTACATCATAACACTAACACTAACCCTCACCTATACACAAATCTCATACTAACCCTAACCCTAAACCTAACCTAACCCTAACCCTAACCCTAACAAAAACCTAACACTAACCCTAAACATAACCCAAATCCTAAACCTAACACGAACCCTAACCCTAACCCAAATCCTAACCCTAACTCTAACCATAACCCATACCCAAATCCTAACTCTAACCCTAACCCTAACACTAATCCTAACCCAAACAAACACTAACCCTAAATCAAACCCTAACACAAAAACGAACCCCAAATCCTAACCTATCACTAACCCTAACCTTAACCCAAATCCTAACACTAAACCTAAAACTAACCCTAACCATAACCAAAAACCTAACACTAACACTAACCCTAACCCAAATCTTAACCCTAACACTAAACCTAATCCTAACCCAAAACATAACACTAACCCAAACTCTAACCCTATCCCTAACCATAACGCAAATCCTAACCCTAATACTAACCCTAACCCTAACTCTAAACCTAACCCTAACCCTAATGGTAAACCTAACCCTAACCCAAAACCTAACACTAACCCTAACTACAACCCTAACCCAAACCCTAATCCAAATTATAACCGTAACCCGAACACTAACCCAAACCCAAATCCTAACCCTAACACTAAACCTAAAGCTAACCATAACCCAAATCCTAACCCTATCCCTAACCCTAAACCGATAGGCTAAACATAACCCTAACCCTAACCCTAACCCAAAACCTAACACTAACCCTAACTCGAACACTAACACAAACCCTAATCCAAATCTTAACCCTAAACTGAACCTAACCCTAACCCAAATCCTCACCCAAACCCTATCCCTAACAAGACAAATCCTAACTAACCCTAAACTTAACTAACCCTAACTAACCCTAATGCTAAACCTAACACTAACACTAAACATAAACCAAAACCTAACACTAACCCTGACTCTAACCCTAACCCTAATCCTATCCCTAACCCAAATACTAACCCTAACACTAACCCAAATCCTAACTATTACCCTAACCCTAACGCTAACCATAACCATAACCC
>NW_023602767.1:0-10605 GCF_014898055.3 Talpa occidentalis
TTTGGGATATTCTTGGAGGAAACAGATGAATCAATCCAGTATTTTGTGTTCTTCCTTTGTACCACCCACCCATGAGGATGTGCAGAGATGTCACCGCTGTTTGATCCTCTCAGAGTGTGTCCATGTCCCCTACTCTGCATGTCTCTTTCCTTCCTAGAGCCCTCTCCCACCCCTCCTGAGTGGGCAGGACCCTCTGCAGCGTGTGCTGAGTCTCCTCACTCATGTCAGTCACCAACATGTGCAGTTTAGTTACCTCGGAGCTATTTACCTGTGATGTAGACACGAACTATACGTTCAGCACAACCAGTTCTTCATAAGTATGTGCTGTCCTTGACATTTTGATCTCCATAAAACTTTTAGAGAAAACTAAGTGTTCAAAATGCATGTATGGTGGGATAATTAAAAAAAAACACAATTTCATGTCAGTATCTTGGTAAAAGCTCTTTATTCAGTTGGTATGAAACACTCAATCCCTGGGTATTAATTTTTATCAGTTCATGCAATGTTGCAACATGATGTCTCTCTCTCTCTGTCTCTCTCTGTGTGTGTGTGTGTGTGTGTGTGAATCAAAAAGGTAATGCATCAACTATATGTTTCCAAATATTATCCTCTCTAACTTCTATCACTGTCTTGCAGAAAACTAGGCATGGCCCTGATGTGTCAGTATCTAGAGTCCCTCACGTGACATGTGTGTCTCTTGCAGATTGGCGGAAGGAGCAGTTCCAGGCCTGTGAGTGACTCTGTTCTCTCTGGGGCTGCTCAGCTTCTGGCCTTTCCTTCTGTTCTCTGTGTGGACACAGACTCTGCACCCTCCGTGGGGTAGGGGGGTGCAGCTGTAATGTCACACAGCTGGGCTGGTGGGGTGGTCTGGTCATGGGTGCTGAAGGGGCTTTTTAGTCCTTGGGGTTCAAGCTGGTCCCCAAGGGCTCTGTGACATAGCTGACCCCCATTAAGTCTTAAGGATCCTTCTTTGCTTGGGGGACCGTGAGCTGCAGTCACCAGGCTCTTATTTCAGGGGGCATATGCCTCCCCCTATACAGCTAAGTATCTGGGGTGAGGTGGTCTGTGCCCTTGTTATGGGGCAGGCGGGTCTTTTATTTTTTTTCTCAAAAAAAAAATATTTTATTTTATTTTATTTTCATTTTTATTTTTTAATTATAAATTTATTTTTATATTCCCCATATAATTGCGACCCCCCTTATTTTGACCCCAATCCCTCCCCGCCCCGCCCCCCACCCCCTAGAGTGTCTCTGGTTCATAGTTGTTTGTTGATTTTGATATTTTCTTTCTTATAGTTATTATTTTTCCTGGTCCCTTATTTAAGTTTTCTAGATTCCTGCTATGAGTGAGACCATCCCGTATTTTTCTTTTTCTTTCTGGCTTATTTCGCTGAGCATGATCCCTTACAGTGCCATCCATGTTGCTGCAAATTGCATGTGTTTATCTTTTTTGAATGCTGAGTAATATTCCATGGTGTATATGTACCAGGCGGGTCTTTTATAATGGGTCCTTGCCTCTGCAGGGTGTGTCACTTTTGATCCAGCTTCTTCTAGTTTTGGAACTGTGCTCTCTCATGACAAGAAGAATCTGACCTTTAATTTCTATGGCTTCGATTTTGAACTGACTGTTTTGGCCCTTGACGGCATCAAACAGGGGCGCTGTTACTGGGAAGTAGAGGTCAATTGTGGAGACAGAAGCAACTGGGGGCTGGGGATCTGGAGGAAAGATTAAAAGAGAAATACGAGACTGTGTCCCCACAGAATGGGTTCTGGGTTGTGGGACAGCAAATAACAGGTTTTTCAGCCTATACTGAATCTCATACTCCACTACCCCTTAGGCAAGTTCCCACAGGATGGGGGTTTTCCTGGACTATGATCAAGGGGACGTCTCCTTCTATGACATGTCTGAGGGCTCCCACATCTTCTCCTTCCCTCCTGAGTCCTTCTCTGGGACCCTCCTTCCATACTTCAGATGTGTCTATGGAGAAGTGTCAATGACACTCTGCCCCCTGGAGCCTGGGCCCCAGAAGCCCTCTGTGCCCATGAAAAATCCTCCTTCTCTGGAGGAGCCTGTGGGTCCCCCAGGGGAGAGGGTACCCTCAGGCTCTGGTGTGGATGGGGCTCCCCAGGGCCCATGTGGGTATCTCCCTGGCCAGGGATCTAACTCGTGCTTCATGGTTGCGGATAGCTTCATAGGTTGTGTCTTAAACCCTTGAGCCACCAGGGAGGCCCAGGAAAAGCATCTTGATTCCCCTTGTGTCAACAACAGTTTGAAAAGAAAAGAACTGCTCCTGAATTAAGATGAGAATGAAGAAGAGACTTTCAGACTTGGGGTGACTTGGGGAGCTGGGACCTGATCTCCAGGTGCCCCTGTGCTGACTCAGCCCTTCCACGTCCTTGGCAAAGGTCACGGGAACCACAGCTGCCACGAAGCAGGATCCTGAGCACCAGGCCTACAGTGAGGAAGGTGTGATCCCTCCCTCAGGGGACATTGACATGGTTCTGGTGGGAGGAGAAGACGGAGAAGGGGGAGTGGGGAGGAGTCAGACGTCAGTCATGTGTACAGCCCAGGACAAAGGAAGTTTATAATAGTTTTTTTACATTTTTTCTTATCGTCATGTGTGGTGTGTGTTTATTTGTATTATCTATTTTTTTCCTCCCTCTAACCCGTATACTTATTTATGTAAGTTTTTGGAGGTTATGCTTATAATATAATTTTTGTGTACCAATTCATTTCTTCTTGGCCCACATTTGCAACGTGCCCTCCTGTGTGACCTGGAGCTGGATCCCAGGAGCATGTCCCTTGGTTCCCTGCACAGTGTCAGGATGAGCCCTCGAGGGGACACTCCAGTCACAGCCAAGAACACACATCTCTCCTGGTCGTGCTGCTTTTCTTCTGGATCTTATGATGGGATGTGTTTGTAATTACTTTTTTTAACCAACTGGTGGTTAAAACACCACCTCGACAATTACATGAAATTTTTCATTCTACTGTTAAGAAAATTATTAAAAACTAAAATTTGTAAAATCTTGTATGTTAGACTTTTCAGCCTTATTTGGGGCATTACAGAGATTATTTAATTAGAAAGCAATTCATGTAATTATTTAGGGAATGTACAATGCTTGACTTGGGATTTTATTATTATGGATGTGTTTTCTGCAAAGTCAGTCTGTTCACTAATTACAAGGATTATATTTTATTGCTCCATAACTGCCTTTGTTCTTGATCTCAGAATATCTATTTCAAATTGTCTTCTTGCTGTACAATAAAGAACTTGTTCTTCAAAATCCTTTGTAGCAGGTAACAACTATTAGTTTTATCACTGATTAATTAATAGATATTTATATTTTGATTATATGTATTTTTCATTAAATTATATATTTGTCTGATTATGTTTATGAATTCATGCAAATTATTCAATGTTGCTTAATTTTAAAACCAATTTTTTATAATTAATATATTGATTATAGTAAAAAATGTTTTATACTAGTTTATTTTAAAGATAAATACAGGGGGCCTCCCTGGTGGATCAGCGGTTAAAATCTCAGTACTATCAAACTATTGCCAGCCACTGGGGCCTGAGTTCGGTCCCAGGCCAGGGAACTACCCACATGGTGCAGCAGACCTCTCCTGATTCGCCTGTTGCACCCCTCAGCAGTATATTTCAATCAATCCGCCTGTTGTACTCCCCACGCTGTCTCTTGGTGAATCCTCTCACCCCCTGCACCTCTGGTCTACTCCCCAGTTTTTTTTTTTTTAAAGATTTATTTTTTATTTATACAAGAACTGGGGTACAGGCCAGATGTGCGGGAGGGTGAGAGGATTCACCAGAGCCAGAGCGGGGAGCAGAACAGGCAGACTGATGAAATACACTGCTGAGGGGAGCAGCAGGCAAGACAGGAGAGGTTTGCAGCACATTGTGGGACCCTCGCTGGCCGGGATGGAACCTGCACTGCAGAGGCTGCGAACAGCTTCACAGCGCTGCGCTCAACCGCACGTGCCACCAGGGGAGGCCCTACTCCTCAGTTCTTGTATGCATAAATAAAAAAATAAATAAAACTCTGCTGCTAACATAAAATAAGAGAGCACTGAAATTCCACATATAATATTGGTAAGTCCTCTCCCCCTGCAGACCTGAGGAGCAGCCTGAGGAGAGGAGGAGACACCAGGCCCCAGAGAGGACAGGGCAGACCCTGGGTCTAGACTGAAGCTGCCAGTCTGACACTCATGGTCCTTCTCACCTCAGGAGCTTGTCCACCCCCAGCTGAGCCCCAGAGTCCATGACTCCAGAGTCCTGGGCGGGGCTTGTCCCCTTGTCCTCTGGGAACTGTTCCCACCCCGTCTCCCTCCTCTCCTCACTCTCTCTCTGGGCTCAGGGAGAGTCATCTGAGGAGAGTGAGTTCTCCATCCATAGGGAGAGGATCCCCCCTAAATGGGAAGGTCAGGGGGGTTTGGGAGAGTCAGAGTGTCCTCAGGGTCCTTCTCCCGATATGGCTTTTGATTCCTCTCATGGGGACCCCAATCCTCTCACAGCTCTGAAGGGACCATGTCATCACTGTGATCTTAGGCAGAACCCAAATCTCCTTCAATTCTGGAATGGTTTCCTACTGTATCTTTCACTTCCACTAGTCCCCATCTTCTGTCCTATTTCTCTATTCTTCCTCCATTTTCCACCTGAAAATCATGTGGTCTTTTCCATGGATCTGGAGGGATGTTGTCATATCCTGTGTTAATCAAGAAGATGATCCATGTTCCACTTGACATCATTTTTCTCAGGTGCCCCAGAGACATGAACCCCAAGTTGGGAATTCGCCACCTCTTTCTGGTGCCTCCAGGCAGGTGCTGCAGGATGGCCCTGCTTCCCTCTATGAGACCTGCTGCTTTTGACCCCACCCCTCATGGGTGAGGGTTTGGAGTTGGGTCTCCAAGTTTTTTTGTTCACTCACTCCTTTCAGTGATATGATTATGCAGTTTAGCTAACAAATATATCCAAGAATTGTACAGATTATAGAAATAAACAATACATTAGAAGGGATGATATGACATCACTCTTAACAGAAATTCTAATGTTTTTTACATCCCCTCTGACCCCAGATTCCTGGAGCAATCCTGAGTGCAGTGGGACTGAGTGCAGTCTAGAAACCCCTCTCTAGACCTCTGTTGAGCTTTGGGGAGACATATCTCATTGGATTTAGCTAGTCAAGGGAGGTGACAGTAGGGGCAGAAGGGCACAGAGCTGGATTTCTATGATTCGAGCAGATAGGACGGGTAAAGGAGAGTCCTGGAGATTTTAGAGGCTTTCTCCGGCTTTTATTCAGCTTTTACATGTAGTGCAGCTACCAGGTACATGGCAGGCAGGGGTGCCCGGGGGGCCTCCAAGCCCGGGACAAGGCTTCACTCTGGGTTTCCCTGGCTTTCTCTCTCCCCTTCTCTCTCCTGCCTCTGCTTTTCCTTGGTGAATGTCTCAATACTACAGTCATGGCCCACGGAAATAATCAACACAACTGAAAATAACAATGTAACAAAATGCAGGTGCTCAAATAAGACATACAATCCTAATGGCAGAGGGCAGAAAAGCCTCAAAATCATTTACCTACAATCCACCCCCTCTGGGTTTTCTGCTATACAGTCTATATACAAGTATATTCAAGTTTCCTTTAACAAACATAAACACTGCAGTCATGGCCCACAAAAAATAAAATAGAATACAACTGAATAATACAACAGAACACAAATGAGTCCAGGCAGGACTCATTTGCCAACCTAGTGGCAAAAGACAAGATTTTTGGCACCAGGAGATGATCCACCACTCCTGCTGTTAGAGGCACTGCTCATATGAGGGGAGAACCACTCAGGCATCTGCTGTCACATGCCAGGAGCTGTCAGGCTTCCTGGCCTTTTCTGGCTGTAGTCTTGGCCACAAGCCACACACAGCATCCACCCCCAGGATGCACTCACTCTTGGATTGGCAATTCTGTACTCTTTGGGGTAATCGCCCAATCCTCAGGGTTTTCTGTCTGCTGTTGCTCCAACACTCAGCTTTCATAGCCACCAATGCGACATACAGACCCTGCACTCAGGCCAAACCACTGCACAAGCACATGGGTCGGGGATCCATGGATACAAGCTCCACATGCGGACTCTCTTGGGTCCCCTTTTAGGCTGTGGGCTCCACCACAAGTCACATTCCCCACCCATCCCCCAAGGTTAGGTTCCTCAGCTCCTCATCCTCACTCTACAATGAGCAGGGCGTCACCCACAGGTGATTTCAAGAGTCACACTGGCCTTCTTCAACGCACTTAGGCTGCTTAACAGCCGCTCAGGGCTCCCTGATCTCAACACCGGCTTTTGCCTTTCTAAATTGGCTTTTTTCCTCTGCCTTGCTGCAGAGACCTTGGTGAGGGCTTCCTCCCTCAGCCAATCTTGGGCTTACTCTTCCGTGCACCTTTCTCTACTCTAGTCATTGCCTAGGTTGCTGGGCAGTACACAGGCTGCTTTTATTTTTTTTATTTTTTTTAAAGATTTATGTATTTATTTATACAAGAACCAGGGTAAGGCAGATGTACAGGAGGGTCAGCGGATTCACCAGAGATAGAGCGGGAAACAGAACAGGCGGACTGACGAAATACACTGCTGAGGGAGCAGCAGGCGAGACAGGAGAGGTCTGCCACATAATGTGGGACCCTCTCCAGCCGGCCGGGATTGAACTGGCGCTGCAGAGGCTGTGGACAGCTTCACAGCGCTGCACTCAACCACCTGAGCCACCAGGGGAGGCCCCACAGGCTGCTTTTAAATACTGAGGCCCACTGGCCACGCCCAGATTCCCATCTCCTGGGGTGTACAAACAATACCATCCTCTTCCAGGGTCCCCAAAACATTACCCTGCCAATGTTCCTCCACCTTCTGGAAGGATTGTAAGTCCAAGTCCATCAGTCTTTTCTTGCATCAGCACTGGGCGAGCTCCGAATCGTGGTCCTTCTTCCCGGACGATTCTGCTGCCTCAGGGATCATGGGCTGGTCCTCTCGGGCCGTCTCCTCCTCCAGGAGCGGTCTCGTCCTGCAGCTCCCAGACTTTGTCCACCTCCTGTGCTCCTACAGCGTCCTTAGCTCTTCCCACAGCTCTTGGACTCTTGTCACCACCTGTGCTGCCGTGGCATGTCCAGCGTGTCACAGGCAAACACAGTCTGCTCCTCAATCCCTCCTGATGTTTTTGGAGAGCTCCACACCCCTCTGCTTCGAATCATACTGCCGACTTAGCCAATTGTAGGGGCAGGAAGGGCACAAAGCTGTATTTCTATGATTCGAGCAGACCGGATGAGTAAGGGAGAGTCCTGGAGCCCTCCCTTGCTTTCTCAGGCTTTTACTGAGCTTTCACATGTAGTGCAGCTACCAGGTACATGGCAGGCAGGGTGCTGGGGGGCCAGGAGGCCACCAGGCCTTCAAGCCTCCAATAAGGCTGCGCTCTGGGCTCCCTGGTGTTCTCTCTCCCCTGATTCTCTCCTGCTTCTGCTTCTCCTAGCGAATGTCTCTATACTTCACTCATGATCCACAGAAGTAAACAACACAACTGAAAATAACAGTGGAACAAAATGCAGGTGCCCACATAAGGCATGCAATCCTAATGGCAGAGAGCAGAAATGCCTGAAAATCATTTATCCTGCAGTGACCCTGAGAAGGATCCCTCCTTTAACTGAGCCTCTGTCTCTGAGATGTTGTTATGGAAGAATTCTGTTAGGGACCAGGCAGCACTCAGAGAGGAGGAGGAAAGATCTTTATTTATGGTGGCATGTCCAGAGGAGATCTTTCTCCAAAATCTGGGCATGAGAAGTTAATTAACAGAGTATTTATTGCCTCAGCAGGGATACATTTGTACTTTAAAGTGAGCAGGGAGTACGGATAGAGTACGGAAGCAGGAGGTTCCTAAGTGGTTATCTGGGGTGCATGAGTCAGGCATATGGCCTTGAGAGTGTTTATCAGTTATTCCCTGAAACTTTTCAGTCTACATTGAGACTTTGTCTCAAGATAACCTCAGTTAATTAACAGGTCAACCTGACATCTTCCACTTTATTTTCCCCCTTTTGATTTTTATTTCACCATATATATATGGTGTCACAAATCTTAGGGTGTAGCCTTTAACTGCAGTTTTATTGGGTTCCAGTGTGTGCAAGAGAAACAACAGTCATCAGGCACTATTCAGTGTGGCAAAAGTCCTCCATTTTGGGAAAATAGTTCAATAGCTGATGACAAAAGAAAAAAAAAAATTCTGGAGGCATTATCCAAAACCAAACAGCAAACATTATATCAAAATTACAGGAAGAAAAATCATAAAACCCCACTGACTGGGAGAACATTTTGCACCCAACACTAACGATAAAGGACTGATCACAAAAATCTGCAAAGAGCTGATGAGACTCAACAACAACAAAGAAAATAACCAAGTCAACAAATGGGCAGAAGAGCTAAAAAGAAACTTCTCTGAAGAGGAAATGCAAATGGCCAATAGGCATATGAAAAAAATGTTCAACATCACTTGTAATCAGGGAAATGCAAATCAAAACTACCATGAGATACCATCTTACACCAGTGAGAATGGCACATATTTAAAAAAAAATAGCAACAACAAATGTTGGCGAGGTTGTGGAGAAAAAGGAACTCTCCTGCACTGTTGGTGGGAGTGCAAACTGGTCCAACCACTATGGAGAGCTGTGTGGAGATTTCTGGACCTACTAAACATAGAGCTTCCATATGATCCAGCAATTCCACTCCTAGGTATTTACCCAAAGGACACAGAAACATCAATTCCAAAGAGCACCTGCACACCTATGTTTATAGCAGCACTGTTTACAATAGCTAAGCTTTGGATACAGCCCAAATGCCCAAAAATAGATGACTGGATCAAGAAGATGTGGTACATATACACCATGGAATATTACTCAGCATTCAAAAAAGATAAACACATGCATTTTGCAGCAACATGGATGGCACTGGAAGGGATCATGCTCAGCGAAATAAGCCAAAAAGAAAAAGAAAAAATACCAGATGGTCTCACTCATAGCAGGAATCTAGAAAACTTAAATAAGGGACCAGGAAAATGAATAACTATAAGAAAGTGAAAATCAAAATCAACAAAAAACTATGAACCAGAGACACTTTTTGGGGGGTGGGGGGCGGGAGGGGAGGGATTGGGGTCAGAATGGGGGTTTGCAATTGTATGGGGAATATAAATAAAATTTATTATAAAAAATGATTTAACTTATATAAAAAACAGGTTTTCTCCACCTTGACTCCAATTTTATTCAACAGTATAGCAAAATACTTGTAAATTTACCTTCAGTCCATTCTTCCTATTTTGCATAAAGTCACAGGGCAGAAGACCAGACAACAATTTTAGTTGGCTTTGTTGTAATACTCCATATGGGATCAGAGTGAGCTCTAGACATCTGGTCTGTGCAGGCTTTAGGAACAAGGTCAGTCTTACCACTCCACGTGGGGTTTCCTCTTCTCAAGGTTACCAGGACTTTTTCTTTTTTTCTGGTTGTCCAGTCCTGCCATTGGAGGAAAGCTTCCTCACCTTCTTTGGAGGTCTCTGGAACCCTCTGAACAAAGCAGGATGTCTCCTCTATTTGATTCAAACTCAAATTCAACTTCCTAGAAAAATTTCATTCAATGCCACACAATAAAACAATTTTTTTAATTCTCTAGTTGAAGCAGACAAAATGCCCTATTGAATCATTCAAAATAGACTCTTGCCATGAGTATAAAGGTTATACCACTTTTTTCCATACTACCTTGGTATCAAGGGTAGAGAAAATGCAAACATGTAAGCTCTGCTTACTCAAAAATGGTACATTGCTGCAGATGCTGGTCAGTCAAACAAGAAAAATTTTTTTGAGTCAAAACAAAATACAAAAAATCACCAGTATTTTTTTAATATAAAACTTACAAAAAATCAGGTTTTATTTCCACAATCTATTCTGTCCTTTATAGGAATTTTCAGTAAAAAAGTCCATCACTTGGAATCAGGTGAGGTCTTTTCCACTGAATTTTTCCAGAAATAATTTTTTTTAATATATAATTTTATTTTTATATTCCCATATATTGCAGCCCCTTTATTTTGACCCCAATCCCTCCTTTCCACCCCCTAGACCCCATAGAGTGTCTCTGGTTCATAGTTTTCTGTTATTTCTGATTTTCACTTTCTTATAGTTATTCATTTTCCTGGTCCCTTATTTAAGTTTCTAGATTCCTGCTATGAGTGAGACCATCTGAAATTTTTCTTTTCTCTTCTGGCTTATTTTGCTGAGCATGATCCCTTCCAGCGCCATCCATGTTGCTGCAATTGCATGTGTTTTATCTTTTTGAATGCTGAGTAGTATTCCATGGTATATATGTCACCACATCTTGATCCAGTCATCTATTTTTGGGCATTTGGGTTGTTTCCAAAGCTTAGCTATTGTAAACAGTGCTGCTATAAACATAGGGGTGCAGGTTGCTCTTTGGAATTGATGTTTCTGTGTCCTTTGGGTAAATACCTAGGAGTGGAATTGCTGGATCATATGGAAGCTCTATGTTTAGTAGGTCCAGAAATCTCCACACAGCTCTCCT
>NW_023602770.1:0-10591 GCF_014898055.3 Talpa occidentalis
GGCGGGGAAATAAAGGACATCAAAATGGGCAAGCTAAAAAAAAAAAAAAAGAAAGAGGAGAAATCACAAGACTCAGTAGAAAACAAAAGAATAATCAGAGATGACTATGAACACTTACATGCAAACAAATTCAACAACCCAGAAGAGATGGACAAATTCCTAGAACGATATAATCATCCAAAGCTGGACAAAGAAGAAAGTGAACACCTAAACAGACCAATTACAAACACAAAATTGAGACAGTAATCAACGCACTCCCCAAAACAGAAAAGCCGAGGCCCACACGGCTTTACAAATGAATTCTACCAAACGTTCAGCAGAGAATTAGTGCCTTTCCTACACAAACTCTTTCAAAAAATTGAAAAGGAAGGAATATTACCAAATACTTTCTACGAAACCAACATTAAACTAATATTAAAACCAAACAAGAGAGCACAAAAATGAAAATTACAGGCCAATCTCCCTAATGAACACTGATGCAAAAATCCTCAACAAAATCCTTGTCAACAGAATCCAACAATGCATCAAAGGGGATAATACACCACGATCAAATAGGATGCATCCCAGGGGCACAAGGATGGTTCAATATATGAAAATGGATCAGAGTAATCGAACACATCAACAAAAAGAAAAATAAAAACCATATGATCATATCAATAGATGCTGAGAAAGCATTCGACAAAGTCCAACATCCATTCATGATGAAGCCCTTGAAATTCTCAGGAGACAAGGAACATACCTTAACATGATAAAAGCCATATACGACAAACCCATTGCCAACATTGTTCTCAATGGTGAAAAGCTGAAGGCCTTTCCTTTAAGATCAGGAACAAGAGAAGGATATCCTCTCTCACCACTGCTCTTCAATATAATACTTGAGGTCCTGCCAGGCCAATAAGACAAGAGAAAGATATACAAGGAATCCAGATAGGGAAAAAAACAAAACTATGACTATTTATAGATGATATGATAATTAACAAAGAGAACCCTAAAAATCCACAGAAAAACTACTCCAAATAATCAACCAGTTCAGTAAAGTAGCAGGACACAAAATCAACACACAAAAATCCGTAACCTTCCTACACACAATCAATCAGAAGAAGAAGAAATCAGGAAGCCATTCCTTTTACAATTGCAAAAAAAAACTCAAATACTTGGGAATAAACCTAACAAAAGAGGTGAAAGACCTATACAAAGAAAATATAAAACACTATTAAAAGAAATAGAAGATGGGATGCAGCAAAAGCAGCAATAAGAGGAAAATATATAGTAATAGAGGCTCACATCAAGAAACAAGAAAGAGAAGGAAGGAAGCAGGATGGAGATCCAGAAAGAGACTTGGAGGAGGCACATGGAGCCGAGAGATACGTAAAGAAACTGCGCTTGCCTTTTGGTCGTGGCCTGGTTGAAACAGATGTGGGTGAGAGACTGTGGGGAGGTGACAATGGCGGTTTTTGTCTTGGTTTTGATTTTGCTCTTTTCCTTGTAGACTTGTCTGGTGGTTTCTGATCCTTTTCTGTGGGTCCCCACTGGAAGATGCTTTAGACTTGGGCAGGCTTTGGGGCCTTACTATGGGTCAATCCAGCTTGGGTGGACTTTTACCCATGAGGGCACGGGTCACTTTGGGTGCTTGATTGAGAAACTGTATTCTTTGCCTTTCCTATATTGTTTCCTAATTGTATTAAAGTTCCTTTCCATTAAAGAAAAAAGGAAAAAAGAAACAAGAAAGAACTCAAAGAAACAACCTAATCTTGAAGCTCAAAGATCTAGAAAAAGAACAACAACAACAAAAAAAAAAACCCCAAAACCAGTAGAAGAAAAAGAAATAATGAAAACCAAATCAGAAATAAATGAAATTGAAACTAAAGACATTCAAAAGATCAATGAAACAAAAACCCTAGCCAGGCTCACAAAGGAAAAAGGGAGAAAGCACAAATAAACAGGATCATAAATGTAAGAGGAGAAATCACAACGGACACAGCAAATCAAAAGAATAATCAGTAAACTACTATGAACAGTTACATGGAAACAAGTTCAACAATCTAGAGAAGAGTGACAAATCTTACAACTCTACAATCGCCCAAAGCTAGATAAAGAAGAAGTAGAACACCTAAACAGATCAATTACAAGCAGTGAAGTTGAAATGGTAATCAAAAACCTCCCCAAAAACTAAAGCCCAGGACCTGATGGATTTACAGATGAATTCTACCAAACTTTCAGAAACGAATTAGTGCCTATCCTTCACAAACTCTTCCAAAAAATTCAGAAGGAAGGGATAATACCAAAAACGTTCTATAAAGCCAACATTACATTATACCAAAACTGAACAAGGACAACACACAAAAAAGAAAACTATAGGCCAATCTCCCTAATGAACACTGATGCAAAATCCTCAATAAAATTTTAGCTATCAGAATCCAACAATGTATCCATAAGATAATTCACCACGACCAAGTAGGATTCATTCAGGACACAAGGATGGCTCAACATCCGAAAATCAATCAACGTTATCCAACACATCAACAAAAAGAAATATAAAAAACATACGATAATATGAATAGATGCTGAGAAAGCTTTTGACAAAGTGCAACATCCATTCATGATAAAAAGCCCTTGAAATTCTGGGGATACAAGGAACATACCTCAATATCATAAAGGCCATATATGACAAGCCAACAGCCAGTATATCATTCTCAATGGTGAAAAGCTGAAAGCAATTCCATTAAGATCTGGAACAAGACAAGGATGCCCACTCTCACCACTGCTTTTCAATATAATACTGGAAGTCCTAGCCAGAGCAATAAGACAAGAGAAAGACATACAAGGAATCTAAATAGGAAAAAAAGAAGTCAAACTATCACTATTTGCAGATGATATGATGATATACATAGAGAACCCCAAAAACTCCACAGAAAAACTAATTCAACTCATCAATCAGTTCAGTAAAGTGGCAGGATAGAAAATCAACATGCAAAAATCAGTAGCCTTCCTATACACAAACAATAAATCTGAAGAAGAAGGAATCAAAAAAACCATCCCTTTATTATTGAAACAAAAAAATCAAATACTTGGGAATAAATCTAACAAAAGAGGTAAAGGACCTATACAAAGAAAACTATAAAACTACGAAAGAAATAGGGCATCCCCCCATTGGCGCAACGGTTGAGCCTGGGTTGCGAAACTTCCCGCAGCCTCTGCAGTGCCGGTTCGATCCCCGGCTGCTCCCCGGCCACTGGAGGAGGGTCCCACATGGCGCACAGACCTCACCTGCCACCCGCTGCTCCCCTCAGCAGTGTACTTCGGTCCTTCTGCCTGCTCTGCTCCCCACTCTGGCTCTGGTGAATTCTCTCACCCTCCCATGCTTCCGATTGTACCCAGTGCTTGTATAAATAAATAAATCGTTAAAAAAAAAGAAATAGAAGAAGACACAAAGAAATGGAAAGACATCCCCTGCTCATGGATTGGAAGAATAAACATTATTAAAATGGCCATCCTACCAAAAGCAATAAACAGATTCGATGCTATTCCAATAAAAATTTTCAATGTCATTCTTTAAGAAATAGAACAATTATTGAGGAAATTCATATGAATCACCAAAAACCCAAATAACCAAAGCTCTCCTGAAAAAAAAAAAAAAGAAGGGAATGGAGGCATCACACGCCCAGACTTCAAAACTATATACAAAGCCATAATCATCAAAACTGTATGGTATTGGAACAATAACAGAAACACAGACCAGTGGAATCGAATAGAAAATCCAGAAATAAACCCACAGATTTATGGTCAACTAATCTTTGACATAGGAGCAAAGACTATGCATTGGAGCAAAGAAAGTTTGTTCAATAAATGGTGATGGGAAAACTGGTCACTACATGCAAAAGAATGAAGCTGGACTACTACCTCACACCATACACAAAAACCAACTCAAAATGGATAAAAGAACTAGACATAAGACCTGAAACCATAAAATACATTGAAGGAAATATAGGCGAAACACTACGTGATATGCACATCAAAGACATCTTTACAGACACATCACCCAAAGCAGTGATAGTGAAGGCAAAGATAAACAGCTGGGACTACATCAAATGAAAGAGCTTCTGCACAGCAAAAGAGACAATAACAAAAACAAAGAGAAACCCCACCGACTGGGAGAACATTTTTGCACACAACACTAATGATTAAGGACTGATCACAAAAATCTGCAAAGAGCTGATGAGACTCTACAACAACAAAGAAAATAATCCTGTCAAAAAATGGACAGAAGAGCTAAGAGAAACTTCTAGGAAGAGGAAATGGAAATGGCCCACAGGCATATGAAAAAATGTTCAACATCACTTGTAATCAGGGAAATTCAAATCAAAACTACCATGAGATACCATCTTACACCAGTGAGAACGGTACATATTAAAAAAACTAGCAACAACAAATGTTGGCGAGGATGAGGAGAAAAAGGAACTCTCCTGCACTGTTGGTGGGAGTGCAAAATGGTCCAACCACTATGGAGATCTGTGTGGAGATTTCTGGACCTATTAAACATAGAGCTTCCATATGATCCAGCAATTCCACTCCTAGGTATTTACCCAAAGGACACAGAAACATCAATTCCAAGAGCACCTGCACCCCTATGTTTATAGCAGCACTATTTACAATAGCTAAGCTTTGGAAACAACCAAAATGCCCAAAAATAGATGACTGGATCAAAGATGTGGTACATATACACCATGGAATATTACTCAGCATTCAAAAAAGATAAACACATGCAATTTGCAGCAACATGGATGGCACTGGAAGGGATCATGCTCAGCGAAATAAGCCAGAAAGAAAAAGAAAAATACCGGATGGTCTCACTCATAGTAGAAACCTAGAAAAACTTAAATAAGTACCAGGAAAATGAATAACTATAAGAAAGTGAAAATCAAAATCAACACACAACTATGAACCAGAGACACTCTATGGGGGGTGGTCCGGGGAGGGGAGGGATTGGGGTCAAAATAAGGGGGTTGCAATGGTATGGGGAATATAAAAATAAAATTATTAAAAAACAAAAATAAAAAATAAATAAAATGGCCATCCTCCCAAAAGCAATATACAGATTTGATGTTATCCAATAAAAATCTCAATGACATTCTTCAAGAAAGAGAACAAATACTGATGAAATTCATATGAAACCACAAAAAATCACAAATAGCCAAAGCCCTACTGATGAAAATAAAGGGGATAGGAGGTATCACACTTCTAAACTTCAAGCTATACTACAAAGCTATAATAATTAAAACAGTCTGTTATGGAACAAAGACAGACACACCAACGAATGGAACTGAATAGAGAGCCCAGAAATAAAACCACACTTATATGGACAACTAATCTTCAACAAAGGAGCAAGAATATGCAATGGAACATGGACAGTTTGGCTCAATAAATGGTGCTGGGAAAACTGGACCTCCACATGCAAAAAAATGAAACTAGACCACTACCTCTCACCATGCACAAAAAATCAACTCCAAAATGGATAAAAGAACTGCACATATGACCTGAAACCATAAAATATATAGAAGAAAATATTGGTAAAACACTACAAGACAAAACATCACCCAAGCAAAAAAGTCAAGGAAAAAGATAAACCCCTGGGATTACATCAAACTGAAGGCTTCTGCACAGCCAAAGAGACATTAACCGAAACAGAGAAATACCCCACTGATTGGTAAAAAAATCTTTGCATTCCATTCAACTGATAAGGGACTGGTCACAAAGATATACAAAGAATTCACAGGGCTCAACAAAAACAAAATAAACAATCCAGTCAGAAATGGGCAGAAGAACTCAAAAGACATTTCTCCAAAGAGGAAATGCAAATGGCCAACAGGCATATAAAAAAATGTTCAATGTTCCTTATCATCAGGGAAACACAAATCAAAACCACACTGAGATACCACCTTACAGTAAAGAAGTGGCACACATTAAAAAAAAACAACAAATGTTGGCGAGGATGCGGTAAAAAAGGAACTCTCCTACATTGCTGGTGGGAGTGCAAACTGGTCCAACCACTGTGGAAAGCTGTCTGGAGGTTCCTCAATCCACTAAAAAATGGAGCTACCATATGATCCAGCAATTCCACTGCCAGAGATGTACCCAAAGGACAAAGAACAGTGATTCAAAAGAGCACCTGTACCCCTATGTTTATTGCAGCACTATTTACAATAGGGAAAACCTAGAAACAACCCAAATGTCCAAAAATAGATGACTGGATCAAGAAGATGTTGTATATATACACAATGGAACATTATTCAGCAATCAAAAAAGATAAACTCATGCCATTCACAGCAACGTGGATGGAGCTAGAAGGAATTATGCTCAGTGAAATAAGCCAGAAGAAAAAAGAAAAATATCAGATGGTTTCACTTATTACAGGAATATAGGGGAACCAATAAGACATCAGTGTAAAAAAATAATAATAACAGTACAAACCACAATAAAGCAAAAACAGACAATTATAAACCAGAGACATATTGCAGGGAAGTAGGAGGGAGAGGGTTGAGGAGGGCGGGAGTGAGGAGCACAGGGGACTGTGGTGATGGTGCATGGGTACTTTGGGAAGGAAATCTAGGGACTCAATCTGAGGGGGTGGGGGAAGCAAATATTGTCTAAAAAATGTAAAAAAGTAATAAATGTTAAAATTAAAAAAGAATTCTTTGAAATGACAATTTTCCTATAATTCACTATTGAAAATCAATTTGAAAATCAATTGTTTTTATAGAATGTAAGGTAAATGTAAATATTCAAGAGTGGATATCTGAATATGGAAGTTATTTTAGGGACCATAGTTACACATAGTATATCTTTACAGTTCTCTTTTTACTTTAAGAATTTTACTACATTTTCTCTAAGGAATGGTTTATTTTACTCAATTACAGTAGATCAAAAGCAATGTTAAAACTAAAGTGCTATCTGTATATATTGTCAGTTTGCTGAGAAAGAAACACTGCAGCATTTTCAGTATACTTTCTATTTTAAGAATTGTAAGAGGTTTTCATAAAAATGTTAATTTTTCTCTAATGTGGTACTGAAAAGCAATACGAAAACCAAATATTATACAGAATGTATGGTATGGTTAAAAAGTAGTATTTAGATGGATATGTAAGTTAATTATGTGAGAAAAGTCACCTCACAGCAGTCTTTGTAATTCACTTTATACTTAAAGAGCTTAAATAAGTTTTTATAGGAATGGTCCATATCAATGTAATTAACACACTAGATAGAAAGTAATGTGAATATCAAATTTCAGTTAGAGAAAAAAAATAATGGTTAAAGACAGTGGGATGATATCTGAATATGTATGTTACTTATCTTTGTAAAGTGCTGCACTGTAAGTTTTTTGCATGCTACCTACTTTCAGATTAGCAAGAAGATTCTGGAAGGAAATGTTCATATCACTCAAAACACTAGTGAAGGCAATTGAAAATCAAATGTAGTTACATAATAAAAGATAATGGTAAAAGACAGAAGTCTATATGTGAATATGCAAGTGAATTTCCTGCAAAAAGTCACTGCATAGTCTTTGTTATAGACATTCTTGTATCAGATTTGAGAAAGATTTCTTAGAGAAATGTTCATTTCACTCAATTTTGATAACAAAATAAGTTACTTTGGTAAGAATGTCACTAACTTATTTCGCTGAGCATGATCCCGTCCATCTCCATCTATGTTGCTGCAAAATGCATGAGTTTTTGATTGCTGAAGTAATATTCCATTGTTTATATATACCACATCTTCTTGATCCAGTCATCTTTTGGGCATTTGGGTTGTTTCCAATGTAAATAGTGCTGCTATAAACATAGGGGCACAGGTGCCCTTTTGAATCAATGTTTCTGTGTCCTTTGGGTAAATACCTAGGAGTGGAGTTTCTGGATCATAAGCCAGAAAGAAAAAGAAAAATACCTGGTGGTCTCACTCATAGCAGGAATTTAGAAAACCTAAATAAAGGACCAGGAAAAAGACTAATTGCAATAAGCAAAAATCAAAATCAACAAGCAACTACAGACCAGAGACACACTACGGTGGGGGGCGGGAGGAGGAGAAGAAAGATTAGGGTCAGATAGGAGAGTGGGAATTGTATGGGGAATATAACCAAGATGAAAATGCATACATTGTGTAAAAATGAAAAATGATGTAAAAATTATCTAAAATTAAAAAAAAAAGAATGTCACTAAACATTTACAATACAAATTATAATTGAGATTTGAATTCACTTCTATAAAGAAAGGTGTGCTGGGCCTCCCTGGTGGAGCAAGGGGTTAAGCACTGCACTGTGAAGCAATCCACAGCCTCTTCAATATGAGTTTTGATCCCCAGCTGGCCAAGGAGCAACCCACATGGTACAGCAGACCTCTCCTGTCCCACCCACTGCTCCCCTCAGAGTGCATTTCAGTCAATCTGCCTGTTCTGTTCCCCACTCTGTCTCTGGTGAGTCCTCTCACCCCCGCAATCTCTGGCCTATACCCCAGCTCTTGTATGCATAAATAAATAAATATTTAAAAAAGAAAGAAAGAAAGAAAGGTGTGTGTTTCAGTATAATATACTTGATGAAAAGCAATGTGAACATCAAATTGATTACATAATAAAAGGTAGTGTTTGAACACAGAATTTTATATTGGAATATATAATGTGTTTGCTGATATAAGATACTGGGCAATAAACTTTCTGCTTTGAGAGTGGGAAGAAAGAATTCATAGAGAACTGTCATTTCACTCAAAAAAAACACTATGAGAAACAATGTAAAACCAAATTTGTTACACATTTCAAGGTAATGGTAAAAGATAGCTGTTAGATATCAGATTAATTTTTTTTATTATTTTTGATAGCAAAAACAACATGAGATCGTGGGATCAACATGGCGGTGAGAAAACGCTGAGGTTAGAATCTCCCATTAAAAAAGTTAATAGGGAGGAAAAGCAGCAGGTCCCAGTGAGAACTGGGACACGGAAGTAAACGGACGACTCCAGCAAACTACCCAAAGAAGAAAGTTGCCTAAAAGAGAATCAGAAGGAAGGAAAGCTCAGAACCCTATTACCCTCCCCAAACCACAAGTCGGCACTCTCTGACCAACAGGAAGGAGGAAAAACAAAACTAAAACAACCAACAAGAACAAACTACAATCAAGCAGGACTGTGAGTGGAAAGGTACTATTCAGCCACCACACCCCGTGAACTGGACCTGTGGAGCTCCAGGTGCCATTAGAGAAAAACAAAGACCCCCAGAACCTACACACAGCCCCAGGCCAGCCGGTAAGCTTGTGCGGGAAAAGCAGCACACTTGAAAAGCAAACGCTGATCGTGGCTGCCCAGGTCCGCGGCTGCGACCTAGGCTTGCGGGGAGACGCGCAGGAACCCTCACTGAGGTGAATGTCCCTCACTGACTAATCAGAAACCAGGTGCCCGGGCACAGGAGCAGGGTGCAAAAGGCGCCATTTCTGCGAACACTGAACTGGAGTACAGCCCGCGTCCTGGACCTGAGGGCTTTGGAACTGAGACCCGGGGCACGAAATCGGGGCGTGGATTCCCCACGACGGTGGGCACAATGTAGACACAGCACCCCAAAGCCATTGAGGCCTTTCCCACCACTCCCACTCTGTTCCCCATTGCACGGGGTGAAAAAAACAGCCCCCCAAGGACACTAGGAGAGATCTCTGGTGCCACCTAGTGACCAGAAAAAAAATCACCAACACCCAATAGACAGGGACCTTTCTTCAGAAAAGACTGCTTGAAACCAGCAGAAGGCTCCGGAGGAGCCAGTGGTGAGCTGGAAAGTGCGCCCACACCAGGCCCCTTCTGACCAGCAATCCAAGCCCAGAGGGGGAGAGGGTACTCATGGCCAGGGCAGTCAGAGTGTTATAGGACAGGGAGAGGGGCAGCCCAAACCCCGCAAACCTGCCTATTCTAAATGGGTTCTGCCATCCGCCGCCATCAACACAAAAACATAGGAACTTTAATGGGAAGGATCTTTAATAAAAACTAGGAAACAATACAGGTGAGGCAAAGAATCTAGTTTCTAAATGAAGGCACCCAAAGTTACCCGTCCCCTCGTGGGGTAAAAGTCCATCCAAATGGGATTGGCCCAGAACAACGGCCCCAAAGCCTGCCACAAGTCTAAAGCAATCATTCCCAGTGGGGACCACACCAAAAAAGGGTCAACAAACAACACTGGACAAGCCCGGAGGAAAAAGAGAAACACAAATCAACATCAAGATAAAAGCTGCCATGGTCACCTCACCCCACGGGTCTCACCCATCTGTGTCACCTAGTCCACGACCAAAAGAACAAGCGCAGTTTTCTTCACGTGTCTCTAAGGCTCCATGTGCCTCCTCAGGTCTCCTGGCTCCATCCTGCTTCCTTCCTCCTGTCTCTTCTCCAGCTTCTCCTCTTCCTGCTCAGCTCCAACCCTCCTTTGGGTGAGGCAGGGAACCTCCCCCTTTCCTGGGGACCACCCTGTTGCAAGAGCACGCAGAAGAAGAGTGTGCCCAAGACCAGGCGCGCAGGGAGTGTGTCCAGCATCGCCATTTCAGAACAGGGACATTTCTACAGTAAAGACTTCC